>NC_056743.1:81073109-81088109 GCF_019279795.1 Protopterus annectens
TGAGGCCAGTAATCCTCTTTGTGAGGTACTTCTGTGGCCTTTCCAGCTGCTGCAGATGTCTTATGAGGTACATTCCAAAAGGGGAGTTGTACTCTATAATGAGTCTAATGAGTGCAAGTAGAGGGGAACAATGACCTCTCTTTTTCTGGATGAGAACCGTTTTATGATGAGGTGTGCCACGTAGAAGGACTTCCTGACTACTGTGGCAATGCGACTATCAAAGGAGAGGCTACTGTCCACCTGGGTCCCAAGGTCTCTTATCACACATTCAGTGTTAAGTAGATTGCTACCTATGTGGTAGTTCATGGGTACAGAGTTTTTACCAAAGGGGATGACACTGCACTTTTTGGCATTCAGCTTGAGGCCATGGCTCTGACACCAGGCATCTGTCTCAGCGAGTCCCTTCTGCAGGATGTCCACATCATTTGGGGACTTGACTATGGCTCCTAGTTTGCAGCCATCTGTGAACTTCATTAGCCAGAGGCCTTCTGTGTTAGCCTTTACTTCATGGAAGTAGATACCAAACAGGAGAGGTCCCAGGACGGAACCCTGTGGTACTCCACTTGTCACTGCTTTGAGGTCAGATTTGGAGTCTGCAACTTTTACAGTGTGGTTTCTGTCAGTGAGCCAATTGGCAACCCATCTTGTCACATAGGGATTTATGCCTAGTTTAGTGAGTTTAGCTATAATTCCAGAATGGAGGATGGTGTCAAAAGCCTTGGCGAGGTCAAGATAGGCTGTGTGAACCACCTTACCCTCATCTACAGCTTTGGTGACTGCCTCAAAGAAGTCGATCAGGTTCAAAAGGCATGATCTGCCTTTCACAAACCCAAACTAGGTGGGATCTAGAGTTTGGAGGTTACCAATGTCTTTGTTCATGAGTTCCATGATGATACGTTCCATGGCCTTGAAGACCAGGCTCATCAGGCTAATAGGTTGATAGTTCCCTGGATCAGTGGTGGCTACCCCTTTGTGGAGTGGGATAGCTGTTGCTGTGCACCATTCAGTGGGCACAAAGCCTGATGTGAGGCTATTATTGAACATAGTGCTTAAGTGGGGAGCCAGTTCCATCTGAATTTCATGTGAAACACAGCCTGGGAAGTTGTCCGGTGCCATGGATGCTCTGTTTTTGGCTTTAGAGAGTGCAGCTTTTACCTGCGTAGTTGTGATTACAGGGACTCTGCATTCTTCCTGTATAGATATGGGCCATTTAGGGGGTGAGGGGAGGGTAAAGTTAGCACTGAACCTTTCTGCCAGGATGTTGGCAATATCAATTGGTTCTGTAATTTTCGTGCCGTTGTGCTGTAACTCAGAGCAGATCTTGGTGTCGCCATCGCAATTCTTGACATAGCTATAGAATGCTTTGTGGTTGTCCTTAGAATTAGTGGTGATTTTGTTTTTGTAGCTTGCTTTGGAGTATCTTATAAGGGATGTCAGCTTCTTACTGTGGCTGAACAGGGAGCTCCAACACTCATGGGATTTTACTCTCTTTTGCAACAGTTTCTTCCTTCTGTTGTACAGTTTGTTTATGGCAGGGGACCACCAGATTGGCTTTGTTTTTTGGAGGATAGCATCCTGGTTCTGTTTCTGATAGCATGATCCATGCACTCATGTAAGTGCTTATAGAGTGCATTTGTGTAGGATTCAGCAGTTGTAACTGTATTGTCCATCTGCATGGGTGTCATGAAGTTCACCACTTCTGTCTTAATAAGCATGAAGTTGGCTTTGGAGAAATTTTTTACTATGGTTTCCTTATTGGGGGGTGGGGGCAGGATGTGGATATCAAGGGTGATTAGCTTATGGTCGGATCAGACCAATGAGGAGTTGACTTCAGGTGTGGAACACCGGTCACTCATGTTGGTAATGACTAGGTCTAGGATGTTGTTGCCCCTGGTGGGAGTGTGGATAAGATGATCCAGGGCATTGAAGTTTATGAATTCCAAAAAGTGCAGAGCTAAGGAGTTGATACACGAGTAGTTTTCCCAGTTAATGTTGGGGTAGTTGAAGTTGCCCATTATTAGGGTGTTTGGTTGAACCGTAATATTATCCAGTACATCAGGAAAAGAGGAGTGGGAATCCTGGGGCATGGTGGGGGATCTGTAGCAGGCTAAAATTTGGATTGCAGTTTTGCCCAGAGTTAGTTGCACTTGGATAACCTCGGATGCATTATGCTGAGCAACTAGCCTGGAGGTGTGGATATCCTTAATGAATATGGACACATTCCCACCTTTGGTGTTTTGGTCCAGGTTACATGGCCGAAAAGTGTGGTATGAGTTATAGCCTGGTACTGCAGGGGTGGTCTCTGGAGCCTTGAACCAGGTCTCAGTCACTACACAGATTTTGATGCTCTCCATTTTAAGGAGTGTCTCGAGTGAGCGCATTTTGAGATTTAGACTTCTAGCATTGACCCACAGGTGTGACATAGTTAACGGAAATGCTGATGGCTTAACCCCTGCCTACCACACATTATCATGACACCAGAATCCCTAGAAATGTTAAGGGGGAGCTAGTTGTAACAGTTTGCCTATAAAATTTGTTATGCATTTTTAATAATAACTGAAGTGCTTTTCTGTGTACTTCAGTATGGAGTGTGGAAATAGCCTCACAGTAGTTATTTAGATAGCATGGTTGTATATAATGAGGTGCTTTGAATGCAGGAAACCATGACGTTAGTTTCCAACCTGCTGAGTCACTTGAAGAAAAGGCTTAGATAAGTGGAGTGGAAGACCCCATGCTGAACTAAGCTGTGGGGCATACTGTGCCGAGCCATTTGCTTACAGAGCTGGATGAAGGGCGGTGGAAGACACCTTTAGCCTTTTTAAATACAGCACATATTATTAAGTGGCTATGAACAGAAATACCCCAGCGCAGTGTGTATTCTGTTTGGAGCTGTAAAATCAAAGATAATTATGCTTTTCATTTATTTCTATTTTATTTTAATCTATGATTGTTAAAAGTGGTGTTTGACTGATTCAGACTGCACTCATTTCATCCACAGCCCAGAAGTTACAGAAAATGTGAAAAATATAGTAGCAATTGAGAGAACAAAAACTACACAACGCTAGAAGTTAAAATTATAATAATATAGTACTTATAAATTAAAACACAGGGACACAAGGTGATGTGTACAAAGCATATATGTTTACATTGAGCAACAATTTCTGCTGATTTTAAGATTACATTGTTTTAATTTTAACATGAATTAATGCATTAGTTAATTACTTTTTAGTGGTTAACATATAAATGGATGTTAACAATTTTGGAGAGGAGTTAGTTGTTGGGAGTGAAGTTCAGGAACATGTAACTTAATGGCATGTGAGGAGGAAAGAAGTCTATGGTGTTATTAGTTTAGTTACAGTAAATCATATAATTGGAACAGAATATAAAGGATAAGTCCAGATAAAATCACTTTAGCTAGCAGATCTAGAAGACTCTCTCTATTAAACAGTGAGAACTTATGACATTTTATGGCATCCAAAGAGTATGTAATGAATTATAGTAGGATTCCTGGGAATTTGAAAGAGAGCACATGTTCTAGTGGCTTCATCCTTTGACATATCCTAAAAAGCATTATTTTTTGAAGAATGTAGGGTTGTGGCATTTCAGTAGTTATTTTGGAAGTAATACGTTATGGTTGGCAGAAGAATAATTGATAGAAGACATACCATCAGTAGAAACGATAACACTGGAGCTTTTGCGTCAGATGGCAAGGATTAAAAGAGATGACGAAAACAATGCAGCTAGGAGGGAACCTTTAGGAGATATCTAGGATGTAGGACCAAGAAGTTGAGAATGCCACCAAATGTAGCCTGAATACATATGCTTCTAAACCAAGTGCTTAGGAAAAATCAACAAATAGGATGTACGTTTGTAGGCAGAGTTGGTGATGGGAATGGCTGTGGATTTCACCCATGTATTGTGGAAGATTTTTTGGGAGACTGAGTGGTAAAATATGTGTCAGATGTGGTGGGATATAATCTATCCCTGTTCCTTCTGGAAACAAGTAGAAAACAGTACTGAAGCAACTTGGCCACTGTTAGGAAGAAACTAGATTCTTGTATTGGTTTCTTTTAGGTAGATTTTTGTGAGGCAGGCAAGGTTCTTGGGTGGGATAGTAACTGAGCTGAAGAAAAGTTGACTTGGGAAGTTACTGGAAATCATTGGGTGAATTATGTTATAAACCTGATGGGATTTGATGGAAAAAGTAAGGTGACTAACCACTTTAAACAATTTTATGGCTGGAGAAGGTGCATAGGTGATGGTTTATCTATTGCATAATTAATTGGCTTTAGTACATCTAACTTTTCTCTTTGGTTTGCACACACAAAAGGAATGTAGTGGCCATAGTCTTCATAAGATCGTGAATAAATCTGGACACATGCTCGACTAGCATATGTCCGAATCACAAAATATCAACAAGCGCTTCCGTGTATGTGTGCCTGTTTTGTAGATCAGACTACAGTGTGGGTAAGGGAAAATTCCCTTTTCCCCTCTGTAGTGCGATCTCGGAGTGAGAATAATAAAGTGGGGGGGGGGTGTGGGGGAACAGGGGGGTGAAGACCCCCTGCAGAAATGTAGATTTTTTTTTTTGAGCTACACATACATAGAAGCACTTTTTGATGTTAAGTGCTTTCGTGTATGTGTGTTCGATTCGGACATATGCTAGTTGAGCATGTGTCCTAGACCCCTATATTATATATATATATATATATATATATATATATATATATATATATATATATATACATACATACATACACACACACACACACACACACACACACACACACACACACACACAGTTATCAATATCTATCTATTTCATATTTATATATATATATATATATATATATGTATATGTGTGTGTGTGTGTGTGTGTGTGTGTATGTGTGTGTAGATATAGATATAGAAATATATAATTGACATTAATTGACAATAAGCAATAGCAATCTGGTAATGCATACATGAATAATGCATGTCATGGAAAATGAAGTTAGAGCTGATGAAGCTCTGTTGAGGATGAATGCATTTATGTGTTTAGTATCTTTAAGTTTTCAATAAAGATGCCTAAGTTTCTAAAGAAGTTATAAGTGCTCGATTACTTTGAAGTCTCAGCTGAGTTTGGCTAGTTTGTGGTTCTTCTATATTGATTTTAAGGAGGCTCAGACAGCAAGTTTTTTTTTGTTTTACAGAAATATTTTTATTTAAATTCATTAAAATATTATAACAATAAAATAAATATCTTAGAACATAAATTTTGTTTATGAAACAAAATAACAATCAGTATATAAATAGACCTGAAATAGTGTATGAAATGTTTCTAATTATTGTTTATAAAGGCATAAATAACCTTAGAAAGAGAGCTAGAGTTCATTTAAAAAGTCTTGATGAGAGATGAAACCTTTATCCGAGGATTGCAGATAAATTCTGAGTTTTTTTTCTGGTTTCTCCAGATATCATTTCTTTTACCAAAGTCAGGAAATCTGCAGTATTTGGAGAGGTAACAGAATTCCATTTTCTAGTGATACATTTTCTTTAGCTAGAATTGTCCATAAAATATACAAGTTAATTTTATTAATGCCAAGAAAACAAATTGAAGAAACACAGGTTAAAACATAAATGGAAGGTCCAAGGAAACAAACTGTTGCAGGTAAAATTCAGAAGAATTTTAATCTAGAAACGTTTTGAAATAAAAGTTTGTTTAAAACTATGAGAGATAAGCAGTTTCATTCACAAAAATAGATGAACTTCAGATAAACATTGCTGGAATGGCAACTGGAAATTTACCTCTAGGTTACAACCTATGTCTCAAAGGTTTGATCTCCCAGGCTCCTGCTTCTAAATGTTTCATCTCCCAAGCCCACGCTTACACTGATCAAGGGTACCAGGATTAGACAGAGATTTGGTATGCATGGCTAAGGCCCCAGTGATCGTTAGTTTGGTACACATTTATGAACCTCTATCGAAGTCTTAATATAGTTTTTGATGATGTTTTTAATCATAGGAGTTGTTATTGAAGCAGCCCTCCACATGGATCAGTTCATACCTCTCAAATGTCCTATTTTTGGGGTTTGTTTCCCCATTCTTTCTGGCTTTGTCCAGATTTATTGTGCTAAGAAGCTGAGCGGTAGAATCCATGGGTGCTTCTTCTATGCAATCTAGCTGCCCACACAAACACTGGTCCTGCAGATACCTATTCATTCAAACTTGGTGGGGCTTGACATTCTTTTTATAAAGGGAAAATGGAAAGGGCCCTAAGGGAACTATTTTATGAACTTCTGTATAATGTGAGTGGCTCAAACATTCTGAGATATGTGTAAATAGTTCCTTTTTTTTTATTTACTAGAAGAAGTACTCATTGACCCAGAAGGAGAGAAATGGGAGACCAGAACTGAGTACATGGAATTACATTTGATAATTATTGTTGGGGGCGAGCACCCTGCTCGATTTGAACATACAGGTATCTGTAAGACCAATATTAAAATCTATAGGACTAATGTTAAAAATGAGGGCAGCTAGATTGTAACATATTCATTAATTAATATTAGTATATTTATATATTATAAATCATGTTACCACATTAGCTTTATGTAAATATACATAGGTTCATAGGTTGATACTAGGCTATCTGCCCTAGGGCATTTATAAGCCTAGCCAGAGTGTTTTTGGCTTTCGCCACCCTTTTAGATTAGTTGACTATGCCTCTGTATAGTAGGTCACACAAGGTAGCCCTTTTAAGGTTAGTTTACTGTACCTCTGTCAAACAGGGACACAGAAGAGATCCCAGGGGTAAACTTACGATCTCCCATCCACTCGTCAAGATTTCTCTTGAAGAGGGTCAGTGAGGGGCTCTGCCTAACATGGATTGGGATTTTGTTCCAGAGTGAGGGGGGAGACTCTGGGATATGAATCTGCCCCTCCAGCATGTCCTATTTATTTCTGGGCTGAGGTTCAAGTCCCTGGAGCGTGTAGCTCTAAGGGATTTGGATTTCCTGATATATGTATATGATATATGCATATGTGTGTATATATATATAAATATATATATATATATATATATATATATATATATATATATATATATATATATATATATAATAACTTTTTTTAACTAAATTTACAGAGTTATATATTTTACTTCTACATTAAACTTATGTAGGTTGTGTTATGAGGTGGATTAGTGTTGTACAGAAAGTTAGGGTTGTATGATTTGTATCTTTCAGTTGTTGTAAAAGATGTTTGTTTAAGATTCAATTTTAATGCAGTCCTGCACTTTACATTTATGCTTTCAACTACTGATGTTATGCATAGACACCTAAAATGTTTATCAATTCACTTTATTTGTTTTTTAATTGTACTTTAAGTGATTAGCAAGTACATAATGTTTCATCTAGTCAGGAATTCATTTGTAATTATTTAAGCAAAAGTATGTTTGTTTTTTGTTAGTTCTGAAGAATTCCTATGCATGTAGAGGATGAAAGTGCTTAGCTACTATTAAATCACCTTCATTTATATAATTTCTTATTTGGCTTATAGTTTGAATTTACTGACCTGTGCTTCTGATGTCTTGGTTCTGCATTGCAGGAATTATGTGGTTACAATTAAATAAAGTTATTATAAAACCTAATACAGAAGAATAACATATCAACTAAGTAAAAAATTAAGCTTCAGCTCATAGAGGGTGAAGATATACATACATACTGCAATTATTTTGACAGCTATGGCAAGCTGATAGAGTACATTGTCAGTAGACAAAGTATTCAGAAGTTGCAATTCATAGCACAGACAGTAAACACACTTATGTGCACTCATATGCAAAAATATATTTGATTTTTGTGTAAGAAATAGACTTATTAATTCCTTCTCTCTAAACATAGTCACAGTACACTGGTTATGGAAAGAAGGAGGAAGTAGTTCAGCCTGGAGCAGTGCATGAGCACAGTGGTTCATAGGTAGGTACTAGGCTATAGGCCCTAGGGCCTATATAAGCCTAGCCAAAGGCACCCTGGCTTTTGCCACCCAAGAAAATAATTTTCCTGTGCTACTGTCGAGCAGAGCCACAGAAGTGATCCCTGGGATGAATTTCCTATCTCCCATCCAATCATCAAGATTTTTCTTGAAGAGTGCTAATGAGGAGGTTTGTTTGATATAGATAGGTAGTTTGTTCCAGAGTATGGGAAGTCTCTAGGACAGGAATCTATCCCTCCAGCATGTTCTGTTTATTGTGGTGACAAGGTTTAGGTCCCTAGACCGTGTAGCTCATAAGGATTGGGATTTCTTTAAGTGGAGCATGTCTAAAAGCTCTGGCTTTGACATAGCTTTGTGTGTTAGGCAGAGATCGCCTCTGAGTAGGCACTATGCAACGGAGTAAAGCTGCAGTTTTTTGAGACGGTCTGCATAGGGCATCCGTTTGAGGCCGGTAATCCTCTTTGTGAGGTATTTCTGTGGCCTTTCCAGTTGTTGTAGATGTCTTGTGAGGTACATACAAAAAGGGGCATTGTACTCTATAATGGGTCTAATGAGTGACAAGTAGAGGGGAACAATGACCTCTTTTTTCCTGGATGAGAAACCTTTTGTGATGAGGTGTGCCACATAGAAGGATTTCCTGAGTACTGTGGTGATGTGATTATCAAAGTAGAGACTAATGTCCACCTGTGTCCCAAGGTCTCTTATCACACTTTCAGCGTTAAGTAGACTACAGCTATGTGGTAGTTTATGGGTACTGAGTTTTTACCAAATGGGATGACAATGCACTTTTTGGCATTGAGCTTGAGGCCATGGCTTTGACACCAGGCATCTGTCTCAGCGAGGTCCTTTTGTAGGATGTCCACATCTTTTGGTGTTTTGATTATGGCTCCTAGTTTGCAGTCATCTATGAACTTCACTAGCCAAAGACCTTCTGTGTTGGCCTGTACTTCAAAGAAGTAGATACCAAACAGGAGAGGACCCAGGACTGACCCTGTGGTACTCCACTTGTCACTGGTCTGAAGTTGGATTTGGAGTCTGCTACTTTCACAGTGTGGGTTCTGTCAGTGAGCCAATTGGCAACCTATCTTGTGACATAAGGATTTATACCTAGTTTAGTGAGTTTATCTATAATTCCAGAGTGGGGGATGGTGTTGAAAGCCTTGGCGAGATCTAGATAGGCTGTGTGAACCACCTTACCCTCATCTATGGCTTTGGTGACTGCTTCAAAGAAGTCTTTCAGGTTTAGGAGACATGTTCTGCCTTTTACAAACCCGAAGTGGGTGGGGTCCTGAGTTTGGAGATTACCAATGTCATTGTTTATAAGTTCCATGATGATACATTCCATAGCCTTGCAGACCAGGCTCGTGAGACTAATAGGGCAGTAGTTTCTGGGGTCTGTGGTGGCTCCCCCTTTGTGGAGTGGGATAACTGTCACAGTGCGCCATTCAGTGGGCACATAGCCTGAGGTGAGGCTATGATTGAACAAGGTACTTAGTTGGGATGCCAGTTCATTCTGTAGTTCATGTAGAACACAGCCTGGGATGTTGTCAGGTCCCATGGATGCTGTGTTCTTGGCTTTGGATAGTGTGTTTTTTACCTGTGCAGCCATGATTACAGGAACTTTGCATTCTTCTGGTATAGAGATGGTCCCTTTAGGGGATGACAGGGGGGTAAAGTTAGCACTGAACCTATCTGCCAGGATGTTGGCAACATCAGTTGGTTCTATATATTTAGTGCCATTGTGCTGTAACTCAGAGCAGATCTGAGTGTTGCCATTGATATTCTTGACATAGCTATAGAATGCTTTGTGGTTGTCTTTAGAGTCAGTGGCAATTCTGTTTTCATAACTAGCTTTGGAGGATTTTAGGAGGGATCTCAGCTTCTTACTGAGGCTGACCAGGGCGTTTCTCCGATCATGGGGTTTTACTCTTTTTTGCAACAGTTTCTTTCTTCTGTTGTAGAGTTTGTTTATGGCAAGGGGACCACCAGATTGGCTTCCTTTTTTGGAGGATAACATCGTGGTTCTGTTAGGGATTGCACAATCCATGCACTCGTGTGTTTATAAAGTGCATTTGTGCAGGATTCAGCAGTCATACCTCTATTGTCCATCAGTATTTGTGCCGTGAAGTTTGCCACTTCTGTCTTAAGAAGCGTAAAGTTGGCTTTGGAGAATTTTTTTACTGTGGTTTCCCTAATGGGGGTAGGGGAGGGATGTGGATGTCTAGGGTGATTAGCTTGTGGTCTGATCTGAACAACGAGGAATTGACCTCTGGTGTAGAGCACTGGTTGCCCATGTTGGTAATAACCAGGTCTAAGATCATGCTGCCCCTGGTGGGGGTGTGGATAAGTTGATCCATGGCATTGGAATTTATGAATTCCAGAAAACGTTGAGCACAAGAGTTGGTACATGAGTAGTTTTCCCAGTTAATGATAGGATAGTTGAAATCGCCCATTATTAGGGTGTTAGGTTGTACCCTAATATTTTCCAGTGTATTAAGAAATGAGGAGTGGGAATCCTGAGGCATGGTGGGGGATCTGTAGCAAGCTACAATTTCAATTGTGGTCTTGCCCAGAGTTAGTTGCACTTGGATAATCTCGGATGCATTATGCTGAGCAACTAGCCTGGAGGTGTGGAGATCCTTAATGAATATGGACACACCTCTGCCTTTAGTGTTTCAGTCCAGGTTAGGTGGCCGAAAGGTGTGGTATGAATTATGGCCTGGTAATGCAGGGGTACTCCCTGTAGCCTTGAACCAGGTCTCTGTCACTGCACAGATGTCGATGTTCTCCATTTTAAGGAGTGCCTTGAGTGAGTGCATTTTGAGGTTTAGACTTCTAGCATTGAGTAGCAATACCTTCAGATTCTTCTTGCCTGTACCTGTTAGGGTGGTGAATTTGTCATTTGAACCTTGCCTGAAAAAGGCACTATAGGGGTGGCTAGAGCCTTAGCCAGTATCCGGAATCCCAGGGGCGACAGGTGCTGGCCATCTCTGGCAAAGCATCGTGGTTTGTCGATCATGTCATCCCAGGCAGACAGATTCTGGATCCCCTTAGAATGACATCAGAAGCTTAGCCAATTGTTGAAGTCAATCATTTTGTCCTTGTACTGTGGTATAATTCTGGGTGATGGCAGGATGCTACTCAGGGCTAGGATCATACCTGTCTGGGCTACAAGATTGGACAGCACCTCCATGTCCCTTTTCATGTAGTCCAAGGAGGTACGTCTCAGGTCATTCACACCAACATGGACAATGACAGAGTCATATTTGTACTTGTTGTGGAGTGACCTGAGTGCATGCATTATGTGGCAGATCCTGGCACCCGACAGGCAGCTGACAGTAACTTTCTCCTTGTTTAGTCTGGTGAGTGGAACATCAGTGTGCCTGACTATAGAGTCACCTATGACTAGAGTGTTGGGTACGTTGTTATGCCTTATGGGCTGTGGTTGAGTGACACACTGAGATTGTGGGTTATGTGTCATTTGGGTTGTGTTGGGGGGTGCAGTTTGCTTGTGTTTATGCTTTGGAGGTCCCTGTTGCTTGGGCAGGTTTTTACTGAGAGCATCCGCGAATGTAGGTGTGTGTTTTGTGTTTCTATGTGTTTGTTTTGGTGGTGTAGGTTTTGAGGGACTATGTGATGAGTGTGTTGTGGTGCAAGTGTTATACCTTCTCCTCTTGATTGTCTAGTCCAGTCTTGGGTGAAGAGAGCTTTGCTTCCAGTTTGGCTATATAAGTGCATCTCTCACATGTTGTAGTGTTGGGTGGTAGGAGGAGAGGGTTGTCTGTGTACATGAGGCAATTACTGCATTGCCCCAAGATGCCCAGTTTCATCAGGTAGACAGGAGAAAACACCGGAAGCTGACCCTTAGACATGCCTGGATAGGTGCTTATTTGTTAAGTACTACAAACTGTTTTCCTCTAGACAGTGAGGAAAGTTGAGTGCTGTAGTAATTTGTAGCTTATTTAGTGCTTACAATAAGGTCTGAACAAGTGCTGAGCTCAAAGAAACAGACTTGAGTGCCGAAACAAAAAACTGGCTAGTTCTAAGAAACAAAATTAAGCTAGAAGGCTTCCCTCCAACACAGAAAGGCTTGGGGGCCTAGAAGCCTACAAATAGTCCTGGACATAGCAAATCTATATCCAGACTAGACTACCCACAGGAAAGGCAGGAAACAAGCTTAGAAAAAAAATGTTTTTTTTTGTTTTTTAAGTGTAAAGAGAGAAAGGAGTAGCAGAAACTAAGCTGATTGGCCTTCTCAAATGTTCTCCTTGTATTGGGTAGAATGAGGTAATGACACTAGACTGGGAGGAGGGTCCCAGATCAAATTTACAGTAGGGACAGGCAACTGCAAAGCTGAGCTAATCAAAGTGTTATTTATCTAGTCTTTTAAATGTAGTTTGAATTTGGAGAGATTACTTGTAGATCTAATTTGCAGAGGGATAGAATTGCATTTTATAGGGACAAAGAATGAGTAGAGAGTTTGGTCAGAGGATTTGTAGGATTTATATATACTGAGATGATGTACATTCATCACAGTGGTCTATTAGACTGTTAGGAATTGACAATAGGAGTAAAAGTAGGATGGTCGTTGGGTTTGTGAATAATGTTGTGTGTGATTATAAGACTTTGCCTCCTTGCCATTAAGTATGGATAGAAGACACGCTTGTAGCTATATTTTTGGTTGATATTCCTCATTACAGTGCTCAAGGTAATTGCAATTCTGAGACAATTAAATAAAAAGCAGTATCAAAAATAGGAATTAGAAAGGAGCTGAACCTTTATAAAGTTAGAACTTGTACAGCAGGGAATACAGGCTGAGATAAAACACTCTATACTCTTCAGAACACTGGGTATTTGGCTACATATATGTAAGACATAAGAATGCAGTAACCAGTTTGGGTCTATATCAGCTTATCGAAAGCTGACAAGAGCGAATGCTCCTTGATTGACCCCTAAACATTGAATAAACTAAATTACGAAGACACGGAACAGCATTTTTTTTCCCAGGGAAAAAAATTGCTGGGCCGTTTTCCGGAGTTTGACATTTCCTACACTGTGGTGCGATCTCGGAGTTGGTATATTTAAGTAGGGGGGTGAGGGGGCAAATCTCCCCACTTTATGTTGTGTTTTCATTTTTTTTTTTTTTTTTTTTTTTTTTGTGGAACAGCAATTTTTTCCCCGGGAAAAAAAATCCCTGTTCCGTGTCTTTGCTATTTTGGTTGTTCGACATTTTGGAGTTGATGAAAGAGCGTTCACTATCAGCATTTGATAAGCTGATATAAACCCACCATTTTAACTATGTCAAATATAGTTTTGCTTAAGTTCAAGCCATTACGTGCTCTAAAAACTATATGATGCGATGAACATATCAGTTTGCTTACATGTAGAATTACCTGGACTCTAATCCAATCCAGCATTTCACCACTTGCAAGTTTATTTCATTGGGAAGCATTCCTATATTATCAGCAGGATTTCAGTGTGACTTACTGAGTAATCATCAGAGGCATTCTGAGAATGACACAGAGCAACAATCAACATGATATCAATAATAAAAAATACTTTGATATGTGTCTAACTCCACCACTGCTATTAATTAAAGCAGCATTTTTTGCAGTGCAGTAAAACTGAGTATGCCATCAAGTTATGCAATAAAAGTTATTTCAATATCTATTTGTTTTTATTAATTTGAGAAATCAAGGAAATTGTTGTTGTTATTTCAACTACATTAATTATATTTCAAAAAGAAAGACTTAAACGCTTCCTGTCTGGAGCTATGTATTTATTTAGCTTCTTCTCATGAGCTATGTATTTATTTATTTGTTTAACTCATTTATTTATATTTTTGTTTTTATTTTGTATTTGTTAACCAAGTAGATGAACTTGTCTACTGAGCCTTTTCAACCATGACCCAGGCCATGTGAGTTTTAAAAGAAATGAAGCATATTCACAATCAATAACAGTGTGAAAGAAACAGAAAACAGTGCAAATAATAATAAATCGAAATACAAAAGTTAATATAATTATAAATAGGCACTACTGCAAGTTCTGAAGTTCCAAGCACTCAAAGACCACTTTCCTGATGCTAGAGGCTCAAGCTTCTCATAGCTGACACAGCATGATGCCCATGCTCAGACTTGAAGGATATTTGGAAAGTAGCTGATACGCGTTACCCAAATACAATAACGGCATTTGTTTCTTCTCATGATTGTACACAGAGCTAACAATACCCTTAGGTTGTGCAGTAACATCTCCCGATTTGGAAAAATTCAGTAGTGCACGCTGTCAACTTAGATGATTGATAACTTGGAAGTATCATCATATACTATTTGAAAGTCTTCTTGTTTCTGGATAGCTGATTTAGTGCAGGAGGGACAGATAGCATTGCAAGATCTGTCACAACCTTTGGCATTCTTCTTTACATTGCATTTGATTTTGACTCATCTCAAGTCCTAGCTTTCTCCTTGCCCCTGTCTCCATTTTTAAGGTACTCCTGCATGTCTGCATGGATTTCTTTTCTGTTGCCCATTCCAGTAGTCCATTCCATAGGTCCTCAAACCTGTCTGTGTAAAAGCATGTTCACACAGCCAGGTAGTCCCAGAAATCTGGTTTCTGATCATGTTGCTTCCTCACTGTCCTGCCTTCTCATATCTCTCAGTCATGATCTTGTACCCAAATACTGAGTTACTTCTGATGTCAGTTGAGACAATCTTTAGCTGCCCTAGCCGCCATTCTTATCCCTTTTCTTCTGCCAGCAGACATTTCTATTAACTTTAATCTGAATTCCTTCTAGGAGATCCTATTTTTTTAATATGGCCTCTGTAACTTCACATAGTACTCAGGCTGTGTTCTGACCAATGCCTGTAGAATGGCAGTATCAGTTTCTAGAATCTATCCTCTTGAAAATGCATCCCAGAATTCTCTTTTCTGTTGCCACTGCCCTCTCACTCTGCTCACAATGGTCCAACCCAGGTATGAATAACACCTAGATACTGTTCCTGCCCTGTTAACTTCATCTCTGTGCCTCTCATCTAA
>NC_056743.1:81105609-81208109 GCF_019279795.1 Protopterus annectens
CTCACACACACACACACACACAAACACACACACACACACCCACACACATGCGCATGAACAGTAGTGCACATATACACACACCTCTATACTGTTATTACATCATCTGCTACAAGAAAACAAAGCTAATTAGAGAAGAATCACTATAGATCAAGGGCGCACACACACACACACACACACACACACACACACACACACACACACACACACACACACACACAATCACACACACAGACGCACGCATGTACAGTAGTGCACATATACGCACACCTCTATACTGTTATTACCTCATCTGCTACAAGAAAACAAAGCTAATTAGAGAAGGATCACTATAGATCAAGGGCGCACATACACACACACACACACGCACACACACCCACACACACGCATGTACAGTAGTGCACATATACATACACCTCTATACTGTTATTACCTCATCTGCTACAAGAAAACAAAGGTAATTAGAGAAGAATCACTATAGATCATGGGCCCACACACACACACACACACACACACACACGCATGTACAGTAGTGCACATATACACACACCTCTATACTGTTATTACCTCATCTGCTACAAGAAAAGAAAGTTAATTAGAGAAGAATCACTATAGTTCAAGGGGCACACACACACACAAACACACACACACACACACACACACACACACACACACACACACACACACACACACACACACACACACACGTGCATGTACAGTAGTGCACATATACACACACCTCAATACTGTTATTACCTCATCTGCTACAAGAAAAGAAAGCTAATTAGAGAAGAATCACTATAGATCAAGGGCGCGCACACACACACACACACACACACACACACACACACACACACACACACACACGCATGTACAGAAGTGCACATATACACACACCTCAATACTGTTATTACCTCATCTGCTACAAGAAAACAAAGCTAATTAGAGAAGAATCACTATAGATCAATGGCGCACACACACACACACACACACACACACACACACACACACACACACACGCGCATGTACAGTAGTGCACATATACACACACCTCTATACTGTTATTACCTCATCTGCTACAAGAAAACAAAGCTAATTAGAGAAGAATAACTATAGATCAAGGGCGCACACAAACACACACACTCGCATGTACAGTAGTGCACATATACACACACCTCTATGCTGTTATTACCTCATCTGCTACAAGAAAACAAAGCTAATTAGGGAAGAATCACTATTGATCAAGGGCGCGCACACACACACACACACACACACACACACACGCTCATGTACAGTAGTGCACATATACACACACCTCTATACTGTTATTACCTCATCTGCTACAAGAAAACAAAGCTAATTAGAGAAGAATCACTATAGATCTAGGGCACACACACACACACACACACACACACACACACACACACACACACACACACACACACACACATGTACAGTAGTGCACATATACACACACCTCTATACTGTTATTACCTCATCTGCTACAAGAAAACAAAGCTAATTAGAGGAGAATCACTATAGATCAAGGGCGCGCACACACACAGACACACACACACACACACACACACACACACACACACACGCATGTACAGTAGTGCACATATACACACACCTCTATACTGTTATTACCTCATCTGCTACAAGAAAACAAAGCTAATTAGAGAATAATCACTATAGATCAAGGGCACACACACACACACACACACACACACACACGCGCATGTACAGTAGTGCACATATACACACACCTCTATACTGTTATTACCTCATCTGCTACAAGAAAACAAAGCTAATTAGAGAAGAATCACTATAGATCAAGGGCGCACACACACACACACACACACACACACACACACACACGCGCATGTACAGTAGTGCACATGTGCACACACCTCTATACTGTTATTACCTCATCTGCTAAAAGAAAACAAAGCTAATTAGAGAAGAATCACTATAGACCAAGGGTGTACACACACACACACACACACACACACACACATGTACAGTAGTGCACATATACACACACCTCTATACTGTTATTACCTCATCTGCTACAAGAAAACAAAGCTAATTAGAGAAGAATCACTATAGACCAAGGGCGCACAAACACCCACACCCACGCATGTACAGTAGTGCACATATACACACACCTCAATACTGTTATTACCTCATCTGCTACAAGAAAACAAAGCTAATTAGAGAAGAATCACTATAGATCAAGGGCACACACACACACACACACAGACACACACACACACACACACACACACACACACACATACACGCCCATGTACAGTAGTGCACATATACACACACCTCTATACTGTTATTACCTCATCTGCTACAAGAAAACAATGCTAATTAGAGAAGAATCACTTTAGATCAAGGGCGCACACACACACACACGCGCATGTACAGTAATGCACATATACACACACCTCTATACTGTTATTACCTCATCTGCTACAAGAAAACAAAGCTAATTAGAGAAGAATCACTATAGATCAGGGGCGCACACACACAAACACACACACACCCACACACGCGCATGTACAGTAGCGCACATATACACACACCTCAATAATGTTATTACCTCATCTGCTACAAGAAAACAAAGCTAATTAGAGAAGAATCGCTATAGATCAAGGGCGCACACACACACACACACACACACACACACACACTTACGCGCATGTACAGTAGTGCACATATACACACACCTCTATACTGTTATTACCTCCTCTGCTACAAGAAAACAAAGCTAATTAGAGAAGAATCACTATAGATCAAGGGCGCACACACACACACACACACACACACACACACACACACACACACACACACACACACACACACACACACATACAGTAGTGCACATATACACACACCTCTATACTGTTATTACCTCATCTGCTACAAGAAAACAAAGCTAATTAGAGAAGAATCACTATAGATCAAGGGCGCACACACATACACACACACACACGCACGCATGTACAGTAGTGCACATATACACACACCTCTATACTGTTATTACCTCATCTGCTACAAGAAAACAAAGCTAATTAGAGAAGAATCACTATAGATCAAGGGCGCACACACACACCCACACACACCCACACATGCGCATGTACAGTAGTGCACATATACACACACACCTCTATACTGTTATTACCTCATCTGCTACAAGAAAACAAAGCTAATTATAGAAGAATCACTATAGATCAAGGGAGCACACACACACACACACACACACACACACACACACGCATGTACAGTAGTGCACATATACACACACCTCTCTACTGTTATTACCTCATTTGCTACAAGAAAACAAAGCTAATTAGAGAAGAATCACTATAGATCTATAGATCAAGGGCGCACACACACACACACACACAGACACACACACCCACACACGCGCATGTACAGTAGTGCACATATACACACACACCTCTATACTGTTATTACCTCATCTGCTACAAGAAAACAAAGCTAATTAGAGAAGAATCACTATAGATCAAGGCTCTAGTCTGCTCTACTCGGCCTGCCCTGTCGAGTATAGAGATGGCATTTAGAGCCATATCTAGAAACCCTGCACAGAAACTTAGTCATGTGACATTCGCCAACACACACAACTATATCTAATATCTCCACCTCTGTTTGAGTCTAACACCATTCTGAATCTATCAAAGACTCTCAGCCATATTCATCCTATTGGTCTGCCTATGTGAATGGAAAGTAGCTATTTCTGGCTTACCATTCATCACAAATCACATGCTGAAAATGGTGAACAACAACAAAAAAAAAACAAAAAAATGACTTTTGTAGGAAGTAATATCTCCCCAACACACACCAAAATTATGTATACCAACTCCATCACACCACATTGAAGAAAAGGGGGGAAACCTGAAAAATATTCCTCCAGCATGTACAATACAATCTGTTGAGGTGAAATTCACCACAATTAAATTCTCATGCTAAAGTTATACAGAGAATGTCCCAGTGCAATCAATCTACCTTCCTGCAATAAGACTGCATCTAGTCCCTTCTGGATTGCTTTTACCACCACTGTAACAAGTTGGAAAATATAAAAATTTAATGGTGGGTGTGGTAGTAACTAAATGATTCTACACATTGATGCATTCTCTCTTGTGCTTTTGATGAATACCATTCCATATCACTTTCTAAAACTATTCTAATGGCATAGTCACATGTAATGAGTTTAGAATAAACTGATATTCTTCATGTCTAGTAAATGCATTTGAAATACTTTACTATATGTATTTTTTGTACTTTTATATAAATTATTGCATTCATCTAATCTGTATCTGATTTAAGCCTTTTTGCTGATAATATGTGAATATGGTTGAAGTTGCACATATTTAACATATACATTTGTATAGCTTTAACAGTTCTTTTTCAACCTTTCCAGTACTTTAATCAGATGTTGATCATGTTGAAGACTGGCAGTGTCCCAGACTAAAATATTATTAATGATGTTCATTTCCCCATAGAGAATCTCTAAATTACTAATAGCAGCTCTCTCAAACACTTCCCACCCAATGAAATTCCAAATGGCAGCCTCTGGAATATGTAAGTGCAGTAAAGTTGGAGAACTTGGAATCAGATTCCTTGTGTAGCATCAAGTACAGATAAATATGTTGTACTTGACATTGCTGCTACTGCTATGTCTTCTATTTCCAGATATCAGTAACACTCCATTTTGATCCACTAATTTAAATGTTTGGGATCCATGCATATCCTCAACTTGTCTTGTCTGCATATTCTTGCAACGTACATTTCCTATTTATAGATTTCACTTCATTGTACTACGATGCCTATAGTTTCTGCATGCCTTAACTTTTGTTCATTCCTGGCTTCTTACAAAATATGAGCTTGTTTTATAACATTAATTGCAAGTGTTGCTCAAAGAGAACTCTTAATATGACATTCATCTTGTCCACAGCCCAAGTCTACAGATAAATTAGTGTGTGCTTCAAAGCATGATCCACATATGGTAATGCAAGTGACTTTGAATGCGAGCACTTTACTGCATTTGGCTAGCTACATTTCTGTATCTACAGTAAAGATCTGATCCCAGAAATCATTTTTTCCTATTCATTAACCCCATCAGTAGCTGTATTATCAGAAGCATTCAGTTTAATCTCTTTTCCCCACTCATTTTTATATAGCCCTATATATTGCATGGGAGGGCCCTTAATATACAGCTCAACCCTATTACTAAATCTAAACCTTAGAATCAGACTTACCCAAGTTGTTATTTATGTTTTTTCTTTTCCATTTTTATGGTCTTCTTCTTTCAGCAGTGATCATTAGGGGTCGCCACAGCGGATCACCTGTTTCCATTTCTTCCTGTCCTCTGCATCTTGCTCTGTCACACCAACCACCTGCATGTCCTCTCTCACCACATCCATAAACCTTATCTTAGGCCTTCCTCTTTTCCTGTTACCTGGTAGCTTCATCCTTAGCATCTTTTTCCCAATATACTCAGCATTCCTTCTCAGCACATGTCCAAACCAACGTAATCTTGCCTCTCTGGCTTTGTCTCCAAACCTTCCAACCTGGGCTGACCCTCTAATATACTTATTTCTAATCCTGTCCACCCTCGTCACACCCAGTGCAAATCTTAACATCTTTAACTCTGCCACATCCAACTCAAACTCCTGCCTTTTTGTCAATGCCACTGTCTCCAACCCATATAACATAGCTGGTCTCACTACCCTTGTAGACCTTCCCTTTCACTCTTACTGGTGCTCGTCTGTCACAAATCACTCCTGACACTCTTCTCCACCCACTCCATCCTGCCTATACTCTCTTCTTCACCTCTCTTCCACACTCACCGCTATTCTGGACTATTGACCCCAAGTGTTTAAACTCATCCACCATCGCCACCTCTACCCCTTGCATGCTCACCATTCTTCTATCGTCCCTCTCATTCACACATATATATTCTTATAGTCTTAGTCCTGCTGACCTTCATTCCTCTTCTCTCTAGAGCATATCTCCATCTCTCCAGGGTCTCCTCCACCTGTTCCCTACTCTCACTACAGATCACAATGTCATCTGCAAACATCATAGTCCATGGGGACTCCTGTCTGATCTCGTCTGTCAACCTGTCCATCACCATTGCAAATAAGAAAGGACTCAGAGCTGATCCTTGATGTAACCCCACCTCCACCTTAAACGCATCCGTCACTCCCACCGCAGACCTCACAGCTGTCACACTACCCTTGTACATATCCTGTACCACTCTTACATACTTCTGACACTCCTGACTTCCTCATACAATAACACAGCTCCTCTATAGGCACCCTGTCATATGCTTTCTCTAAGTCTACAAAAACACAGTGCAACTCCTTCTAACATTCTCTGTACTTCTCCATCAACACACTCAGAGCAAACGTCGCATCTGTAGTGCTCTTTCCCAGCATGAAACCATACTGCTATTCACTAATCATCACGTCCCTTCTTAACCTATCTTCCACTACTCTTTCCCATAACTTCATGCTGTGACTGATCAGTTTAATGCCTCTGTATTTACTACAGCTCTGCACATCACCCTTATTCTTAAAAATTGATACCAAAACATTTTTTCTCCATTCCTCAGGCATCCTCTCACTTTCTAAGATTTCATTAAACAATCTGGTTAAAAACTCCACTGCCATTTCACCTAAACACCTCCATGCTTCCACAGGTATGTCATCTGAGCCAACGGCCTTCCCATTCTTCATTCTCTTCATAGCTGTCCTTACTTCCTCCTTGTTAATCCATTGTACTTCATGATTCACTATCCCTACATCATCCAACCTTCTCTCCCTCTCATTCTCTTCATTCATCAACCCCTCAAAGTACTCTTTCCATCTCCTCAACACACACTCCTCGCTTGTGAGTATGTTTCCCTCATTATCCTTTATCACCTTTACCTGCTGCACATCTTTCCTAGCTCGGTCCTTCTGTCTAGACAATTGGTACAGGTCCTTTTCTCCCTCCTTAGTGTCCAACCTTTCATACAACTCTTCATATGCCTTATCCTTAGCCTTCACCACCTCTCTCTTTGCCATGCACCTCATCTCCTTATACTCCTGCCTACTTTCTTCATCTCTCTGACAGTCCCACTTCTTCTATGCCAACCTCTTTGCCTGTATACTGTTCGGTACTTCCTCATTCCACCACCATGTCTCCTTGTCGTCCTTCCTTTGTCCCGATGTGATACCAAACACCTTTCTAGCCGTCTCCCTTACTAACTCTGCTGTAGTTACCCAGCTATTTGGTAACTCTTCACTGCCACCCGGTGGCTGTCTTAACTCATCCCTGAACTCCACCTCACAATTACCCTTTTTCAATTTCCACCATTTGATCCTTGGTGCTGCCCTCACACTCCTCCTCCTCCTCTTCTTGATCACCAACATCATCCTACAAACCGCCATCCTATGCTGCCTAACTACACTTTCCCCTGCCACAACTTTACAGTCTCCAACCTCCATCAGACTGGCCCTTCTACACAAGATATAATTCACCTGTGTGCATCTTCCTCCACTCTTGTATGTCACCCTATGCTCCTCCCTCTTGTTAAAATATGTATTCACCACAGCCATGTCCATCCTTTCGCAAAATCCACTTCCTTTTTTATGGTAAATAGCACTATTGTAAATAGATTTTCTTTATTGTGTTTATAGACTAGTAGTATGTTATGCATGGACTTTATTATTGAGAAGCCACTGAAAAGATTGTTTTACTTCAAGGTTGTCATTTTGTTAGTTATGTTATTTGTTCTTGTATGTTATATTAAAAATGTAATAAAGATTATAGAAAAAAAAAAGAAGCATTCACTTTAGTTCCTTTTAGCAGTAACGCCATGCATTCTGGCTTCAGAGGCATTATCTGACTGCTTCTGTACTGCAGCCACTGCATTACTGCTCATGTATTTGTGTTGGATTTTTGCAGATTTCATGGGCCACCTGTACATACACCCCTGACTTGTTAGAGTGATATTGGTAGTGCTTTCTCTCCCAAACTGATAATTCCACACTTGTACAGCACAGATTATTTTGATCATTCCAAGATCTTCAAAAATATCAAGCTCAAAATACTAGA
Organism: Protopterus annectens; assembly: GCF_019279795.1. Taxonomy (NCBI): domain Eukaryota; kingdom Metazoa; phylum Chordata; order Ceratodontiformes; family Protopteridae; genus Protopterus; species Protopterus annectens. Next base: position 81,113,746 of record NC_056743.1, read on the forward strand.
TCAGTTTAAATTAGTCTGAAGTGACACAACCTGAAATAAATCTTTTTATATTTGCATGCAGCCCCCAAAAATTGACACCCAACTTCTTTCTGTACTCATGTTAAGATAAAATTAAACATGAAGACTTGATTCTTCTGTTTGTATTCAGATATTTGAATATGTTACACACATGCCTCAATACTAATCACAAATGTATATAATTCTGACTGACAACACAAATGACAGAGAGAGAGTGAGAGAGAGAGAGGGAGTCTGATAGAGTCTGCAGGCAGACTATTTGTTTATTTATTCATGAATTCATTCATTCATCCTTGGTTTATTTGACATGTGAACTGGTCCTGGGACCTATTTCAGCCGTGACCTAGTGCCTAAGCACACATTTACATTAAGCTACAACATGGTATATTATACCATGTGAATTGAATCAATGTAAGAGAGCTTTTGACACAGAATTATACATACTGCTCACCACACACACATATGCGCGCACACAAGCACACACACACACACACACACACACACACACACACACACACACACACACACACACACACACACACACACACACACACACAGCAACCTATTCTGAGGCACTTAAAGTACACCTCTCCATACCTAAAGACCTCCTAAGCCATCAAATGCTATCATCTAGCCTCAGCAACCACTGAAGCACACACCAAAAGCACCACTTTACACCACGCATAAGCCTACTCCCAATGATTCCCCAAGAGCAGAGCTCCTAAGGCAAGTAAACATTTTACCTAGTACTCCTGTCATAGCAGATTCTATCAGAGTCTATTGCATGACACACAGATGCCCCCTCACCAAGCTGGAGAAGGAGAATATAATGATTAGTCACCTGTCTGGAGCCAGGATCCACAATATCATGCCCGAATTGAAGTCATTGCACCCCAGGTACCAATATGATTCTGTCTTAGTCCATGTGGGTGTAAGTGACCTGCTGTACTTTATGAAAACAGACATTATGGATTTCTCTGAATATTTGCCACAGACTGGTACATGCCTTGCATTGTGCAGCAATCTGCCTTCGCCATGGATGATGCCACAGTATAAACAGAAAATAAATGACTTTAATAACTGGCTTAGTTCCTGGTGTTATTTTTCAGCATGTGTCAACATGGCTATTAGACAATGTTGCTTTGCCAAGGATGTTCGGCACCTGTCCCCCATGGTTTTCAGATGTATGGGCTAAAACATTATCTTCCCCCTTAGAAACTTTTTAGGTAATGTCAGAATAACAAAACTACCAACTCAGCAAAAAAAAAAAAAAAAAAAAAAACGCTTAGAGCAGCGTTAATGTGTTACTGTTCAGTGTCGGGAAAAACAAGAAACTTCACACCCTACAAGCACTCCTCACTCTGGAGAATGTAGGCATCTGTGATGCCACAGAGATGTGTTTTAAAGCCAAAGAAGTTACTCTGGCAGTAGAAGTCTACAGGGTCAACAGCAGCACAGACAGGGTATACAGATGGAGGGGTCGCAGTTTGCATTAGCAAGAAGCACAACTCCACTTTAGTTAAACAGAATGATGCCCTGAAGTTCATCCATATCTAAGTCTCCATAGAAAGGATTCTTTACCCTGTCCTGGCCAGCTACATGTCATCCTCTATGACCCATGAAACTCACAACTCTTACCTAAACCTACTAAAGGTGCTCCTCATCCAACCAAGTACTCTTTTCATTGGACACTTTAACTGTCCTTCTATAGAATGGGAAACATACACTGCCCCTAACTCACAGGCATGTTGTTTCATGGACATTATCAACACCAGGGACCAGATAGTGCACACTCCAACCAGAGTATCAAACATACTGCACCTATTACTCAGCAACATGGTAGAGCATGCATGTCACCCACCAACCTATGATGTCATGGCCTCATTGGTGACGGCGGACCACAAAGCTCTCTACCTCAAAATAAAAAAAAAAAACTAATATCCAACTAAACCCATAACAGGTTGGAACTATTCTAAAGCAAACTACATCCTATTAAGTGACAGTTTGTCAAGATTCACAGCTTTCCAAAACTCTGAGAACACAGGTATCAATGCAGAATTATTTGGAGAAACCCTGTACAAACATGTAAATGGCTGCATTTAGGCTGCCATTCTTAACAACAGTAGAAACAAATCCCATTTGTATAATCCTTATCTTAACAGGGAATATTATGAATGAAAAAAAAAGCATGGCCAATATCAGAAAGTGTAATTCTCATAAAGACAATAGCTCTCTGATTCAGCTACACAAGAAACTTTATAATAAAGTCCAACAACACTGATGATGAGGTCAGGATAGCCTCGCAGGCTAAGGACAGTCACAAAGCCTTCTTGAGCTATGTCAGGACCTTAAAGGTAACACTCAGCAGAGGGCAGAACTAGAAGTAAATTGTACAACCTTCACTGACCAGCGTGACATACCATATCAAAGCAGGAGACCACAGTGTATAAAGTTTAATTGATCTTAACGCCTCAGCTATCAGCCTTCAAGAGATAAAATTCAGTATGACAAACCAACATTTTATAACAATTCCAATTATGCTATTAAGAAAGGCTGCAGGAACACTTAAGGGATATTAAAAAACAAAAGGTGAAAAGCCCTGTGGCACAATATTATTTGTTGTGCCACAATGGTGAGGGTAAATGTCTAAGAGCTACAATATTGGAAATAGTTGCTGTTAGTGATGATGGGGAAGTTAAGCAAAGACTTTTGTATAAAGAAACTGTGTGTATATTAACATTTGAAATATTGTCACCTAAAGGGTTAAATAATGAAGGTGGTTGCAGGGTTTTTTTTTAATGAGTACTTTTTCCTTAATGAGGATTTCTTAACTGAATAATTGGAATTGTTATAAAATGTTGGTTTGTCATACTGTATTTTGTCTCTTGAAGGCTGATAGCTGAGGCTCTAAGATCGATTACATTTTTTACACTGTGGTCTCCTGCTTTGTTTTTTTGTTGGTATTTCTTCAGTGCTGCTTATTTTTTGCTTTTATGACATACCAAATCTACTGGCACATAAATTTAGCTCTAACTTCACCCCCACTTCCCCCTACTACCACCTGTAAAATCTCTTCTAGCATATCCACCCCCACCAAATATCAACAGGGGGCATGTTTTGGTGATTTTCACTAAGGCCAAAAACTCTGATTCAGTGGGCCCTGACAATAACCTAAAACAAGATCTAGCAAGAACTCTTCAACTACATTCTCAAAACAGGTTCCATGCCAGTTGAATGGAGGTCCATAATGGTCAGTCCTCTTCATAAGAGTGGACCATCAACTGACACTGGGAACTGCAGGTCCATCAGTCTGACAAGTCTGATATGTAAAACCACAGAAAAATCTACAGACACAGAACCCATCAAGCACTGGTGTTAAGGAAGGTCTTGCCTATTTAACCTGGTATACTTCTTCGAGAGGGTGACAGTGTATACCACCTGCCATGACCTGCCCAAAGGATGCAATACAATACCCTTCTAGGGTATTGCTAACAAACTTTCAGAACTAAAAACACTGTATCCACTTCTCATAGGTTCATAGGTAGGTACTAGGCTATCTGCCCGAAGGCATTTATAAGCCTAGCCAGAATGTGTTGGCTTTCGCTGCCCCCTTAGATTAGTTCCCTGTACCTCTGTCCAGCAGAGCAATTGAAGTGATCCCTGGGGTAAACTTTCTGTTTCTCATCCACTCGTCAAGGTTTCTCTTGAAGAGGGTTAGCGAGGAGCTCTGCCTAATGTAGATTGGAATCTTGTTCCAGAGCATGGGAAGTCCCTGAGACAGGAATCTATCCATCCAGCACGTCCTATTTATTGTTGTGATGAGGTTTAGATCCCTGGAGCATGTGGCTCGAGGGGATATGGTTTTCTTTAGGTGGAGCATGTCCATCAGTTCTGGGTTGGACATGGCCTTGTATGTCAGGCAGAGATCACTTCTGAGTAGGTGGCATGCAACTGAGTACAGCTGGAGTTTCTTCAGTTGTGCATAGGACATCTGCTTGAGGCCAGTGATCCTCTTGGTGAGGTACTTCTGTGGTCTTTACAGTTGTTGCAGGTGTCTTGTAAGGTATATCCCAAATGGGGCATTGTACTCTATGATGGGTCTGATGAGTGATGCATAGAGGGGCCCAATGACTTCTTTCAATCTGGATGCAAACCCTTTTGTGATTAGGTAGGCCATATAGAAGGATTTTCTAACCTCTTTGGCAATGTGATTATCAAAGGAGAGGTTTCAGTCTACTTGGGTCCCCAGATCCCTTATTACGTCTTCTGTATTTAGGGGGCTACCATCTATGTGGTAGTTTGTGGGTACTTTGCCTTTTCCAAAGGAGATGACTATGCACTTTTTGGCATTTAGCTTGAGGCCATGGTTTTGACACCAGGTATCTGTCTCAGTGAGACTCTTTTGGAGGATGTCTGTGTTAGCCGGAGAGTCTATTATAGCCCCTAGTTTGCAGTCGTCTGCGAACTTGGTCAGTCATAGTCCTCCTGTGCTTGACTGTACCTCTGAGAAGTATATGCTGAACAGGAAGGGTCCTTGGACTGAGCCTTGGGGGATGATATTTGTAACCGGTTTAGAGTCACACCTAGCTCCTGCAACTCTTACCATGTGAGTTCTGTCCATGAGCCAGTTGGCAACCCATCTCATGATGTAGGGGTTTATGTTCAGGCTGGTGAGCTTGTCTATAATACCTTAGTGGGGAATGGTGTCAAAGGCCTTTGCAAGGTCTAGGTAGGATGTGTGGACCACCTTTCCCTCATCTATAGCCTTGGTAACTGTCTCAGAGAAGTCCACCAGGTTTAGGAGGCATGCTCTGCCCTTAACAAAGCCGAACTGGGTAGGGTCCAGTGTTTGGAGGTTTCCAATGTCTCTGTTAATGAGATCCATGATGATGCACTCCATAGCATTGAAGACCAAGCTAGTCAGGCTTATAGGGTGATAGTTCCCAGGGTCTGTTGTGCCTCCACCTTTGTGGAGCAGAATAACCATTGCTGTGCGCCACTCTGTGGGCACGTAGCCTGTTGAAAGGCTGAGTTTAAACAGTGTGTTTAGGTGAGGGGTTAGTTCATCCTTGAGCTCATGTAGGACGCAGCCTGGGACACCATCCGGTCCCATTGATGCTGTGTTTTTGGCTTTGGAGAGGGCTGTTTTAACCTGTGTGTCTGTGATTTCAGTGGCACTACATTCTTCTGGTATAGTTATGGACCCTTTTGGGGGTGAGAGGAGGGTAAAGTTTGCACTGAACTTTGTCTGCCAGGAGTTGGCTATATCGGTTGGCCAGTGTATTTTGTGCCATTCTGCATTAACTCCAAGCAGATCTGAGAATTGCCACTTAGATTCTTGACATAGCTAAAGAATGTCTTGTGGTTATCTTTGGAGTCCATGGCAATTTTTCTTTTGAAGCTAGCCTTGGATGATTTTATGAGGGAACATAGTTGCTTGCTGATACTGATCAGGGATGTCTTCCCTTCTTGGGATTTTACTCTTCTGTACTAGTTTCCTCATTTTATTGTATAGCTTGTTTATGGCGGGGTCCACCAGACTGGTTTCCTTTTCTTGGAGGAGTGAGTCTTGGTTTTGTTTGGGATCGCATGATCCATACATTCTTGTAGGTGTCCATAGAGTGCATTAGTAAAGGATTTTGCAGCTTGGACAGCATTATCCTTTAGCATGGGGCCTTTGAAACTTCCTACCTTGGTCATAAGTAACGTGAAGTGTGCTTTTGAAAAGTTTTTCACGGTGGTTTCTTTGACCGGGGGTGGTGGCGGAATGTGGATATCTAGAACGATTACTTTATGGTCAGATCTAACCAGCGAGGGGTTGACCTCCGGTGTGGAACACCAGTCGCCCATGTTGGTGATGACCAGATCTAATATGTTGTCACCTCTGGTGGGGGTGTTGACCAGTTGATCCAGGGCATTTGAGTTTATAAATTCTAGGAAATGTTGGGCAAGGGAGTTTGTACTTGAGTAGTTCTCCCAGTTAATGTTTGGGTAATTGAAATCACCCAATATCAGGGTGTTTGGTAGGACCTTTATGTTTCCCAGTGGTTCCAGGAATGCGGAGTGGGGGTTCTGGGACATGGTGGGTGATCTGTAGCAAGCTATAATTTGAATAGCAGTTTTGCCCGTTATTAGCTGCACGTGGATGATTTCTGAAGCATCGTGCTGTGCCACTAACCTGGGGGTGTGGGTATCCTTGATGAATATGGATACTCCCCCGCCTTTTGTATTTCGGTCCAGGTTTTGTGGCCAAAATGTATGGTATGAGTTGTAGCCTGGTAGTGTTGGGGTGCTCTCTGGAGCCTTAAACCAAGTTTCTGTTGCTGCACATATATCGATTTTCTCCATACTGAGGAGTGCCTCGAGTGTGTGCATTTTGAAGTTTAGACTTCTGGCATTGAGTAGCATTACCCTCAGTTTTTTGTTACTTGTGCTATTTATGGCAGTGGGTTTGTGTTTTGAGCCTTGCCTAAAAAAGGCACTATGGGGGTGGCAAGAGCCTTGGCCAGTATTGGAAAGCCTAATGGTGACAGGTGCAAGCCTGCTCTAGCGAAGCAGTGTGGCTTGTCGAGCATGTCATCTCAGGCTGACAGACACTGGATCCCCTTTGAATGACACCAGAAGCTTAGCCAATTGTTGAAATTGGTAATTTTTTATCTATACCATGGTATCATTCTTGGTGAGGGCAGGATGCTACTCAGGGTCAGGGTCATACCGGCTTGGGCTACGTGATCAGAGAGCTCCTCCATGTCTCTTTTCATGTAGTCCAGGGAGGTACGGCTCAGGTCATTCACACCAGCATGGACAATGAGAGTCATATTTGTACTTGTTCTGAAGTGACCTGAGTGCTTGTGTTATGTGGTGGATCCTGGCACCTGACAGGCAGCTAACAGTAACCTTCTCCTTGTTCAGCCTAGTGAGTGGGACATCAGTGTGCCTGACTATAGAATCATCTATTACTAGTGTGTTGGGTATGTTATTTTGCCTTAAAGGCTGTGATTGCGTGGCACACTGGTTTTGTGCAGTATGTGTTTCATGGTTTGTGTTGGGGGGGGTGGAGGTTGATTGGATGTCTACTTTGTAGGTCTCTGTTGCTTTTGCAGATTTTTATTTAGAGCCTCCAAGTATGTTTTCGTGTATTTATGTGTGTTTTTTGCCGGTGCTGGTTTCATAGGTCTATGTGAGATTGGTGGTGTGATGCAAGTAATTCCCTTCTCCTCTTGACTGCCTGATCCAGTCTTGGGTTGAGAGAGCTTAGCCTCTAGTTTGGCTTTATAATTGCATCTCTTGCATGGAGGAGAGGGTTGTCTGTGTTGTCTGTGTACATGAGGCAATTGTAACATTGCCTCAAGATGCCCAGATTCACCAGTTGGACCAGAGTGTACACCTGAAACTGCCCTTTGGACATACCTGGATAGGTACAGTGAACTGTTTTACTGACTGACTGGTAAGATCGAATAGAGAGTCATGTCCTTCTCTACAGTATAGGGGGGTCTAGTGTTAAGGTTTATTAGTACTTGCTATGAGTTTTGAGCAAGTGCTCCCAAGAAACAAAATAATACCAAAAACAGCAAAGTCATAAAAAGGAGAGTCAGACTCTCAAAAGAGTTATACACAAGTGACAGTTGAGTACATTCAAAACTGTTTCAAAAGAGTTGACTGTCTTTTGTTTGATTTATTTTGTCAAGGTACTTTTAGTCGTTCTGTCTTTAGATACTTACAGGATGAACATACAAAGCGGGCCCTATTGTTTGGTATCCCAAAGGTACATAAAAACAGAATGAACTCCGATTTTTGACCAATAGTGTCTGCAGCATACTCAAACACTGAACTAGTTTTGATCTGGTTAGATGACATTTTGAATCCAGTTGTTCAAAATTCCAAGTTTTATTTATGAGACTCATGGCATTTGTTGAAATGATTATGTAATTTCACTAATATCAGTACCCCCTCTGTTTTTGCATCATTGGATGTAACTGCTCTATATACAAGTATTGATCAGAATGTTGGACTTGATTTATTTAGGGAATATCAAACTAATTACACTATTTCTATTAACGACAAAATCAACACATTGTGTGTTATGATGGAAATTGTGTTGACAAAAATATTTTCAGATTTGGCGATTCTTTGTTTCAACAAATTTCTAGCGTAGCCATGGGTTCTAGGGTAGCACTGTCTTTTGCTAATCTAGTTATGGCTCTGGGGATCAAGTATCTTGCCACACATCTTCTGGCAAATAATATATGGTTTCATAGGTGTTACATAGATGATTTTTTTTTATGGCAAGGGGACTTTGAGACATTTTCAATTTTTTGAAAGATTTAGACAGCACCACTGAGTTTCTTAAGTTCACCCATGGGGGTTTTGATAAAAACACTGATTTTTGGATATACACTTGGAATTTAACCAAAATAACCCTGTTTTTCAGTAAAAAGTCAACTTTTGTTAACCAATATTTACATAGAGACAGCTTGCACCCCCAACACATGAAAAGAGATGTTTTTAAAGGGTAGCTTTTACGGTTGAGCCGTTTGACTAGTGATTATATAAATGACATGGGGACTCTATGCTCCAGACCAGAAGTGTATCCCTCACTGGTAAGATCAGACCATAAACTGATCTCACTGGATATTCACATCCCGACCCCACCCCCTGCCCAGAAAACCACAGTGAAAAACTTTTCTAAAGCAAATTTCACACTCCTCAAAACCGAGGTGGGATCCTTCAAAGCCCCCGGGCCTGTGGAAAATACAGCCCAGACCGCTGAATCCTTTATAAATGCATTCTATGAACACCTTCAGGAATGCATGGATCATGCAATCCCAAATAAAACCAAGACCCAATCCTCCAAAGGCAGACGGCCTGTCTGGTGGAACCCAGCCATAAACAAACTATACAATAGAAGGAGGAAGCTACTACATGATAGAGCAAAATCCCAAAAAGGGAAGGCATCTCTGATCAGTATTAGCAAAAAACTAAGGGCACTCATAAAATCGTCAAAGGCCAGCTTTGAGAGAAAAATTGCACAGGACACTAAAGATAATCACAAGGCTTTCTTTAGTTATGTTAGGAACCTGGGTGGGAATTCCCAGATATGCTCAGAATTAGTCCAAAATGACAAAAAATACACTGATCCCACAGACATTGCCAACATCCTAGCTGACAGGTTCAGCGCAAACTCCCCCCCCACCAAAAGGGCAAATATCTATCCCAGCAGAGTGCTGCCCCCCTGACATCTCAGATGCTCAGGTGAGAGCCGCCCTCTCCAAAGCAAAAAACACAGCATCAATGGGACCAGACGGTGTCCCAGGCTGCGTCCTACATGAACTCCAAGAAGAGCTAAACCCAAACATAAAACTACTGTTCAATCTCAGCCTTACTACAGGATATGTACCCAAAGAGTGGCGTACAGCAACAGTGGTCCCTCTCCACAAAGGTGGTGCCTCAACGGACCCTGGAAACTATCGCCCCATAAGCCTGACTAGCTTGATCTGCAAAGCTATGGAAAGGATCATCATGGACCTCATAAATAAAGATATTGGGGACCTACAGACACTGGATCCTACCCAGTTTGGCTTTGTTAAGGGCAGATCCTGCCTCTTAAACCTGGTTGACTTCTTTGAAACAGTCACCAAGGCCATTGTGAAGGGAAGGTGGTCCACACAGCCTATCTGGACCTCGCAAAAGCCTTCGATACAATACCCCACTCAGGCATTATAGATAAGCTCACCAGCTTAAATATAAACCCCTATGTCACTAGATGGGTTGCAAACTGGCTCAAGGACAGAACCCACATGGTTAGAATTGCTGGAGCCATGTCAGACTCCAAACCAGTTACAAGTGGCATCCCACAAGGCTCAGTCCTGGGACCTCTCTTGTTTGGTATATATTTTTCGGAGGTACAGGCCAACACGGAAGGACTGTGGCTGACCAAGTTCGCAGATGACTGCAAACTGGGCGCCATAATCGACTCTCCAGCCGACACAAGCATCCTCCAAAAGGGCCTCATAGAAACAGACAACTGGTGCCAGAGCCATGGCCTCAAGCTAAACGCCAAAAGTGTATAGTCATCCCCTTTGGCAAAAACAAAGTGCCCACAAATTACCACATAGGTGGTAATCCATTAAGTACAGAAGAAGTCATTAGGGACCTGGGGACCCAAGTTGATAGCAATCTCTCATTTGACAACCACGTGGCCAAAGTGGTTAGAAAAACATTTTATATAGCCCACCTAATCATGAAGGGATTCACATCTAGATTAGGAGAGGTCATCGTGCCTCTTTACTCATCCCACATCAGGCCCATAATCGAGTACAATGCCCCTTTTGGGATGTACCTTACCAAACACCTGCAGCAACTGGAAAGACCCCAAAAGTACCTCACCAAGAGGATCAAAGGGCTCAAACAGATGCCATATGCTGCCCGGTTAAAGAAACTCCAGCTCTACTCAGTGGCATACCGCCTGCTCAGAGGTGACCTGTGCCTGACGTATAAGGCCATGTCCAACCCGGAATTAAGGGACATGCTGCACCTCAAAATCCAAATCCCATCGAGCTACACGCTCGAGAGACTTGAACCTCAGCACTGAAATAAATAGGACATGCTGGAGGGACAGATTCATAACCCAGAGGCTCCCTTCACTATGGAATAAAATCCCAGTCCAGGTTAGGCAGAGTCCCTCATTGACACTCTTCAAGAGGAATCTTGATGAGTGGATGGGAGATCATAGGTTTACCCTGGGTATCACTTCTGTGTCACTGTTAGACAGAGGCACAGTATACTAACCTCGAAAAAGGGCATAGCAAAATTAATTTAAAATGGGTGGCGAAAGCCAAACATACTCTGGCTAGGCTTATAAATGCCCTAGGGCAGATAGCCTAGTAAGAACCTATGAACCTATGATTAATCTACTTTTTCATTAGAGGTTGATAAACTTGTCTACTACTTTACACAGAGGGGTTATGATTTATTTTGGTTAAAATTGTTGCTGCAGTTATGGGGTTATGTAATGGTACAGTAAGTCTCATTTTGAAAGGCAATGAGAGTTGTGATTTGACTTTATGTCACCGTACAAAAGGATATCAATTAGCTTTTGCCATTCCAATTTCCAATGGTATGGGTGTCATCAAAAGTATTACCATAGATAACTGGAATGTTTTGTTGGGGCACTCAGATTTGGGGAATACGCCTTTGTGTACTTACAAGAAAGTTGTGAAAAAAACATTTTAGAAAAAACTTTAACAGATCATGACAAAGGTAAACATGAATCTTTAGACACTTTTGCCTGTGGCTATTGCAGACAATGTAGGTTTATAGCCAATTCGGGTTCTGTAGAATTAAAACATCTTAGAAAGATTCTCTGGGGAAAGGGTCATTACATGATTCCAAATTGGTTGTCTATATAGCTACATGCAATTCTTGCACAAGTTTCTATATAGGTAAAACTATCAAGACCCTTGGCAGAAGAATTTATGAGCACGTCTTAGCCATTAAGAACAAAGACAAAGTGAATGCATTGGCATGACATGCTATGGTTTATAGTAATTTTAAGAAGTTCACTTCTTCTGTACTAGAAGCAGTAGATTTAAGTGTCTTTACTGGAGATTTTAAAACCCTACTGGAATGTAGGGAGAGTAAATGGCAGATTGCACTATGTGCTGATCACTTTCCAGGTTTAAATGAGACCATAAACATCAAATGCTTTTTACAAATGTACAAGTTATAAAGGATTAGCCACACTGATCTATGTTTATAAGTGTTTCTTGAAAGACATATATGCTTACGAGTTTTACTTTTTTAAGTGTATAAGGTTTTCAAGTATTGATTTTTATAGACTGAAATGTAATACTATATTTATAGTATTTCTTTAATAAGGTTTACATAGTTAATTGTTTCAGTTTTTTCACTGGTAAATGTTGTCATATGTTTTTGTATAAAAAGGGTGATGTTGCATTGTGACATTTGTTCTGATGAAGTTTGTGGTTTATTAAAAAACGAAAGAAAGCGCTAAATTAAGTTGGCTCTCCTTTTTATAACTTTACTGTTTTTGGTAAACTTTCATAACTAGGCATAAATCCCTACATAATTCATTGGATTTCTGGCTGGCTCACAGATAAGACCTAAGAAGTCAAGATTAGTGAGAACATCTCCACCAGGAGACCGTCACAGCCAAGTACCATGGGGGTCCTTTTTGGGGCTGCTCCTGTTTGACATCTACTTCTTGGAAATAAATGCTAATTTCAAAGGCCTCTGGCTCACCAAGTTCACAGATGACTGTAAATTGGGGCTGTCATAGATTTCTCCCCCATGACGGCAACATCCTATAAGTGGGTGTAACACAAACAAATGGTTGGTGCCAAATCACCGAAATAACGTTCAAAGTGAAGAAATGCATTATAGTGCCCTTTGGGAAATCATCCACCCTAGCTAATTACTCCAATGATAAAACACCCCTAAGGTTTGACCCAATGGTAAGGGTTCTTAGAAAATAGACAGTAATCTTCCCATCGGCCAACACATAGCCAACATAGTAAGAAAAACATTCTGTGTCACCCAACTCAAAAGCAAGAGTATGGCATGCAGGTCCAAGGAGATTATAGGGCCAGTCTGTTCATCCCGTATCCGCTTCATCACTGAGTACAATGTCCACTTTGGCATCCAGCAAAAATAAAGCTTCAGACCAAGCCACACCACCAAGGAATCAATATGAATAGAATGCTTATTATCCAAAGTAAGTGGTTTCATCCTAAAATTGGACTTCATCAGAACTGGAGGGGAAAAAAACATTGCTAAAATAAAGAATTAAACAGGTCATATGACAATACATATCCAGTGGTGTGGCATACCAATTAAAAACAAAGACAATAAATAGTCTAAAAAATTACAAACTAGCAATGAGAAAAATAGAAAATATACTGTCCAGCAACTTGCAAAACATAGCAATAGATAGCTCATAAAAATCAAATGTACCATTAATAATAAAACTATAATTTGACAGCACAAAGTTTCAAAATTTAAAGAAACTGTTTCATTCAAACCCAGTGGTTCATTTGCATTCAGCCTTATTTGTCACATTAGTTCATGGTATTCTAGTGTATGTTCCCAAGGACCCCATCTGGGGTTCTGGAATACCTGTTCCAGTACAAAAAAAATAAAGCATTTTGTTGGTGTTACATACCAGGTTATATCTAAAAAGCTCATTTGAATCTTTCTTTACTTCAATGTCAGTATAATGTTCCTGCACTTTTTTCTCAAATTATGCCAAGTTTTTCCTGCATAAAAAACATGAGCATGAATCACAAAAATCAAGTTAGATCATGCCCTTGCTGTCGCAGTCATAATGAAAAGAAAATTTAAACTTGTATTTAATACTTTCCAAGAGATATTCAAAATAAATCTGCAGTGTGTATGTGCTGGTACCTGTTCTTGAAGAACTATTTTTACCTAAACCAGGAGCAACACCCTTCTCAAGCCTTTCATTAATGTTAGCATGTCTATAGAAAGTAAATCAGGGTCTACTACCCACTTTTTCACATAAAAAACTATCATTGAGAATACTATTCCAGTGTCTATGTATAAGTGTTAATACAGCTTGACCTTCTTTATTATATTTAATACACATATTATTATTATTATTATTATTATATCCTAAATGGTCTCCAATAGTGTCTTGATTGGCGTGATTGTATTGTAGCTGTATACCCAACATAGGTTTAAACTTTTGTCTGTCATGTAATATTTTATCCATAATATCAGTAAACATCTCTCTTGGATATCCCCCTTGCCAGAAACATATCAAGAAGGACTTCCAATTCCCTGCTTAAGTAGTTGTCATCAGAAATAATTCTGGCCAGCCTAACCATCTGGCCCTTAAACAAACTCTTTATTTTTTTGTTTATATGGATGGTTACTGTGAAAATAAAGATAACTATTTGAAAAAGTAGTTTTTTTTATAAATAGTAGATTTAAATACACCTAGGATAAAATCTTTAGTTAATGAAATATCCAAGTAGTTGATACTAACTTCTGAGCATTGGTTACTAAATTAAAAAAAAAACAGTGGTAAAATTAATGTAAGTAATAAAATCAACCAGCTGTTCTTAATCACCTTTTCCAGATAATCTTCTCTCTCTTTCAGCTTTTCCCAGTTAGGGGTCGCCACAGCGGAACTCCAGTCTGCTAATGATTGGCAGTAGATTTTTACGTGCTGGCTTGCCGGGCCTAACGCACAACCTTCAACGAAGGAACACCCATTCATGCATGTCGCCACACAGAAGATGCTCCAAACTGAGAATCGAACGGGCAACATCTAACTGTGAGGCAGCACCACCACCGCAGTCCATCTTTTCCAGATAATAAATGTATAATTTAGAAAGCTCAACATCATAAAAGAGGAAATGAAAACAAAATTCTTCTCACAGTACCACAAAACAACATCTGCATACAAAAGGGCACATGCAGCACCCCTGGCCACCCATTTTCTCCCTCAAAATAAATGAAATTGTTCATCAGAATGATTTCCATAAAGGAAACAGTAATATTGATCTCCATGTTGGACAAAGTATTACAGGTACAAAATGCATCATTAAACCAAACTAAACCAGCGTCATGTGGAATACAAGAAAAAAGATCAACATCTATGGTAACCACTTACCATTTTAGTTGAAAACAATTCTACTTTAATTTGGCCCCTTTGGTATGTTTCTATCCAGGCACTTACAACAGATGGAATACCCTCAACAATTCTTGACTAGAAGAATTGAGGGTATGAATACCCTTTTCTAAACAGATAGACTTAATGTCCTATTTATGCACTCAGTTTCCTTCAGTTTACTGAGAGGCGATTTATGCCTAGCATATAAGGCATCCTCATATCTAGCTCTGATGGTTCTCTTGCACATCCACAAAACAAAGCACCAGAAACAAGGACTTGAACTTTTCCTGTGACATAAATAGAACTTGCTTAAGAAACTGATATGTGTCTCAAAGGATCCCTGCCCTATGGAATAAGCTCCCCATCTATGTGAGGCAGAGTTCCATGAAGCAGCGTTCATCCATGACACTATTCAGAACAAACCTTGATCACTGGATGGGAGATCATAAATTCACCCCTACTGTGGCCCCCATATCTCTGATGGACAGAGGTCAACAATAAGTAAATTAATCCCTAAATAACATAACCCCCCATAACCCTTAACTACCTCTTTATTAACTCCCACCACCCTATAGGTGTCCAAGAAACTCTGGGACAAAAGTGGGTTGGGTTTCACTGCTACAGTGGTAAAGACCCTGGTGCTCTTTAACCTAGTATAAATCTAAGAATCTATGAACAGATGAAGATAAGAAGAAACACATACTTCAAATGATACATTCTAAGATGAGGATTGCACCATTGTAAGGGACTATTGTTTTTGAGCTTACACCAAACTATTATGAAATGATAAAGAGAATTTCATCATTTTTCTCTTGTAAGACATTTTCCAATCACAAATGATTTCTGTTTATGTATCTATCTATCTATCTATCTATCTATCTATCTATCTATCTATCTATCTCTCTCTCTCTGTCTTTTATTGTAGTATTTGCTGCATGGATTTAAATATGTGTGGTAAGCATTCTAAGCCAACCGTATCTTGGACCAGTGATGCAATCTGTTTCATTTTTTGAACAATGTTCTTTTCTAGATCACTTGTGGGGATTATATTTAAGACCATTAGTAGTAAAGTTTGTCTTTATAAATGGCGATGTGGCTTAAGACTATTTGTAGACTGTTCTTGTGGGCTTGTAAATCCTACTGCTTAGTTAGAGTACTGAGGATGAGGGATTTGTTGAGGGAGAAAGTTTATGCATGGTATCACCCTTTGTTCCAGAAGGGGATACCTTTCTATGTGTCTTTAAGATAGTTCACCAGTATGTTTTTTTTTCTCCCTGAAAGGTGATTGTTCTTTAATTTGCCTGAGTTCTAGGTGAGGCTAGTTTCAATTAAAGGATAAAATTTACTAAGCTTTTTTTTTCTGCAACAGTGAGTCCAAATTGAGTCTTTCTACACTTCTAGTATTGTTCGTATGATTCCTAAAAGAATGGGGGAAGAACATTTTGGGTAACCTGTTTCCAAGACAGGGGCAGAATCTGCCATTCAGTATCTTGAGGATAAGCATGGATAACAGGTGCATAAACTGAGCTGTTACTAGTAGTCATCTGGTTTGTTGTGAGGTGATACAGTGGTGCTCCATCTGTGGAGAGAGAGGCTGCTTAATCCACAGGCAGAATTTAGTGTTATTTGAAATGTGCTGTAATTATAAGCCTTGGGAGTAATTTGGTAGGGCATACTCTTGTCTTGGGGTATAAAAATTCTTAGTTACAGCTTACCCAGCTTCCTTTGTGGAGTGGTTGGGGATGGAGTAGGTAGAGTTCGGTGGCATTAACAATTTCGAAACACTCACTTTGGTGTGTTTTGAATGATAAGAGTTGGATATAGATTTAGCCCTAAGCGGTTATATTTTCTACTATTACTATAAGTACCTTTAGAGTAGAACAAAAAAATACAACCACTGTGAAATTAAAAAAAAAAAAGTGAGAAAAATTATTTCTGACACCGTGTTGTAGAAAGACAGTGCAAATCTGGAACTTAAATATTATTATTGTATGTGTGCAAGAAGACCGAATGTAAGGAAAACAAAATAATGGTACCTGGACATTTTGCAAAATCCAGATGGAGTGCTAACCATTATATAACTGTAACAGTTCACAAATGAAAAGACAGAGGATCATTTATATACCTCATTCCGCTTCCATGTATAAGAGTCACTTTTATCATAGTTATGTTGCTGCATAGAGTAACTGCTGTGAAGCCACAGATCTACATAATGCACTCAATGGGATGCCATATAACCACATCCAATGGCCACCAAAATAAAGTCATACAGCTGCCTACTCATCACTGATAAACTGGAGACCTGTAAAGAATAATTAGTAAAGAATTACTTCTGTGGACTCTTACATCACTGCTCAGCATATGAAATATTACTCAATACTTCACCAAAGCAGGAATGTTATGATGATGGCCACAGAAAAAATCACAAAAACACTTCTGAACTACGGTAGATAGGAAGCATCTGCACAGGAATGGAGCATCATTATCTCTGACAATATCATACACAGATATTACAATGCCCAGGATTAGGACATACAAGATGCCTGTAGTGGTTGCTACTATTTAGTTATGGCATAAATGAATACACACACACACACACACACACACACACACACACACACACACACTGTAGTTAACATGCATTCTGCAGGTATACTAGGATGCCTCTGTGACCATTTTGCAAGCTCATCTGCCTGTACAGCATTAGCTCATTTTTATCTGTGCTAACACTAGGCAAGATCTTCAAAGCAGTAACTGTGTGTTTACAAATGGCTTTGTTGCAGTCTGCTGTCTTTGCAAATCATGCACCAGTACATATCCACATGTCATTTCTTATTAGTATGAAGTATCACAATGCATTATCATGTGTGGTGTGCAATTAACTCAAGAGCCAGAGCATGGTCATTGCTGATTCTCTGTGAGTATGTGTTAAAGGTTTCTCTGGTTCTTCATGTGTTCTAGTCCTAAGAATAATATTCCATGTCACTTAATCTAGCCATCTGTGCATGTAAGTGGCTAGGCTGTACTGTTCTGTGAGTGCCATAATGAAACAGTGTGTACCGTCATGGGGATCGCCTATGGTCAGTGGCTGATATGAGGTTATTTCTCTGTGGTTACTGTGTGCAGGTTGGATTTCTCACTGAGTACTCTGTCCATAAAGTCATATGGTTTCTCACTAGTCACTGGCCATGATGTATATTATGTCTCAGTAACCATTGGGGGATATATTTCTCTACCATCAAGGATAATCATGTCTGTAGTTTTTCAGCAGTTTGTGCGATTTCTAAGTGACAATGGTGTTCATGGTTAGTGACTAATCTGTAAGTAGCATCGTAACATTCATTAATCCTACCCTCTATGGCATGTTTAAGAGCAGTCATTCAGTTATTCAAATATTAATGTTTACAAAAAGTACTCCCAAAGAAGGTTTCGTTATGAGGAATAGTGCATGAATTTTCGGTGTCATTGTCGAATGACTGGGAAAAGGACATCTTCTAATGCTTAATACGAATCTAAGGAAATGGTTGAAATTACATATCCAACAATCATTTCTTATGATTTCATCCATTTTATATAAGAAAGACTATTTTTGCTGTTATTATTTGGAAAAAAAGGAGGTGCATTCTGCTATTGCAACAGTGACAACTTTTACATTCTTATATTTCTTGCTAAGTAAGTGTATGGTAGCTTACATATGATAGTAAGACACATAAACAAATGTTATTTTGTAATACTGCATTACTGTTGTTGAATGCTTGTGAAATGCTATCGTTTAATAATTGTTTGTACAGCCTAATTAATGTCAACAATAAGGCACACACTGCTCATTAAATAAATGAGATTTACTAAAGTATCTGAGTACGAGGCATTTAGCTTTGGCTGTGGAAATACATTGTCATTTCTAATCACTTCTTCATCCCATCATGTCAAATTGCATTATGTTGTTTCCTAAGTTCATAACTCCCTTATGGCCACCAATCTCGATCCGCAGGGTCTTCTGCTTTTATTGACAGTATATATAGCACTGCTCATCATTTTCTTTGTAGGAATACCCCATTTACTACTCTATTAACATTAAATAATTCCAGTAATTCCATAATGCACATGCCATACCTCCTTATATGCATTCAGTTCTCAACACTTTATTTTTGACTCATCAAAACTTGTGAAATACCTCTTTCTTTACACCATTTATAGGTTCTAAACATTTACTGCAGTTTATCATCTCTCTCTCTCTCTCTCTCTCTCTCTCTCTATATATATATATATATATTTATACATATACATTGTGTGTGTGAATATAGGTAGATAGACAGATGAAAATATGTCTGGTGTTCATGTTATGCATGGATTTTAACTGCTGAAGCTGTCTCTTTACTGCCTTGAATACAAAACAATATAATGTTTTGATTCCTGCAGGAAAATACTGCCCAAGTCTGTTCTTCCTCCGCTTTTTCTTACAGCTTTAGAGTATTATTATTCAAAGCAACTGGGGCAGACAGCCAAGAGCTTTCTACAACCCCATGCTGTTACATGGCTTCTTTGACACAGGGAATCCACAAGCTGCCTCATTTGTTTTAGATGAGGCTACATGCAGTTTTTCCAGCATGAAATCAAAAAAGGTTGAGTGAATTCAGAGATGCTTTGGAGACTTCACAGCTAGAGAACTGTGGATCAGCAGCAAATGCCTGATGGGCCCTAATTTGACAGCAAGACATTTATTTTTTTAGCCTTCAGAAAGAGATGGTGATTTGTGAAAGTTACTACACTGAAAAAAAAAGTGCAGGTGTTTTGCTGATGCATGTATTCATATTGTATCAGGCATTTTCTTTTCATGGACACATTGTTAAAGTTGTGTTTCCATAATCCTGACATCCTAGGAAAATGAGTGAAGAAAAGACAACCTAAAATTAGACATAATCAGCTTATATTTCACTTGTTTTGTTTGATTTTATTGCCATTTGTTTTGAAATTTTCTTTCCCTTCTGTATTGATTACAAATACTAAGGGCAGAGAATTCACTCAGGTGTCAGAATTTGCACCAGCACTTGCTTGCCAGGTATTAAGCCCAATACAGGTACTCCTGGTGGCATTAGTCAGGCATCAGAAGACTCATCAAGAATCATTAGTTTGATGACTTAGCCTACTAAACTAGGGAAGAAACACCAGGTCCGAATTCCAACATGCTGATGACCAGTGTTTCCCATTCTCTTTTCCTCACGCTGCAATGTTTATTACATTGCATTATATCCAATACGCTGGCATTTATTGCCTGCCTTGTTGGGTTAATGATAAGTACCTTTTCCCAAGACATCGGCAAAGACATGTGGAATTGCAGACATAGAGAAAACAAGAACACTATTCTGCTATCATGACCGTTATGTTACACAATCACACAAATATAGTGCTGACTACCTTAGTATTCTGCAGCAAAAGGCTACAGTGACTTCAAAAAAAAAAAAAAAAGAACAAAAAGAACAGGGCTCTTCTTTATATTATAAATAAATTATTGAACACAAGAGCCAAAATAAAAGTAAGTCTAGTTTTCTTGATTTGGTCAAGTTTGTTGTACCTGATATTGTACTTGTCTGATTATATCCCAGCTTTTGCAGAGTAATGTTTTGCTCTGGCATTATTTTAGGGGATTGTTATTGCAGTCTATGTGATGCATCTAAAGAAGAAGAAAATATTATGACAAGGGACTCTTAATGGCACATTAAGTTTACTGTTCACATCCCATACTTTCTTTCTGTTTCATTTCCATTCTATACTCCTTTCCTTTTTCATCTATGAGCACAAGGTCTTTCTCTGTGCAACCATTCCCAACTTACTGGAGGCTATGACTGCACAGAGATCACATGTCAGTTCATCCTCATGATGTCCCTGATTTTGAATTCTTTGAAACATATTTATTAATCAGAACAGAGCATTGCTTTAACAATGAATAATCACCCTCAGCATAGTAAATATATCTCTCTCTCTCTCTATGCATACATACATATATATATATATATATATATATATATATATATATATATATATATATATAATATCTAATTCAGTCTAATCAACATATATCATTAACTTCATATCAAATGTGTATACACCTATAACTGCACTTATCCAGGTGTGATCAATTGCTAAACGCCATGAAGCATCACTCCTACTTAGATTTCTGCATATAAAAATATAGTTTAAACAACATATTTTATTATTAGCATCATCCAATGGCTACATATAGAAATAATTAGCAAGATACTTTCAGAAACACAAATATAGCACAGCAATATCAACACAATTTTAACACATGATGCTCAACAACACAACATGACATTTTATACCAGATATTTATCATCTAAAATGCTTTAACTGTCTTAATTGAGTAGCAGTCATTTTACTAGCTTTAGATATTTATATAATACTGCTTTTTCCAACTGTGATAGACAGCCCCATACCATCAAATGTTAAATATAAGCTACAATGTGTTCCAAGACAATTGCAGTATGTGGAAGGTCAGTAGTCATCTGTTACTGATGTAGAAAAAAAGCAAACATTTGCATTACAAAATATGTAGTCAAATTACAAAAATGAGCAGTCATTAAATGTCTAAGGTAAATGGTGGACAGCAGGTCCAGTTGCTAACAGTGATCCATCAGTGTCAGAAAAGTAAATTCAGTAGACCATCTAATTCTAGATATATGCCTAATTCCTGCAGAGAGATCAGAGTACCACTTTATACTTCACTAATCTGGCCAGTTATCAAATGTAGTACTCTGTGTTCTTAGCCTTTGGCATTTCAAACAGCCGGAAAAGAGAAAAGAAAATGTGTGCTAGGTGGAAAGGCCGCAGGAATGGTCATTATGTTCTGCCTCCTATAGATTACTAAGACGTGATCTCTGCCCGGTCTATATGGCAATGACTAATATAGTTGTATTTGAAGGTCTATGCTTGAAACTCTCTACTTTGGGGATCTAACACTAAACTTCAGAACTTAATAGAAAAATAATAGTAATATTAATAACAGCAATAGAATGCATATCTGCTACATTAGAAAATGCATTCCAAGTTTATGAAGTAAAAGTCCATATAGAATCAGAAGAAGTCACTTATCAATGTCATTCAAATATAATCTTCATAATGCATATAGAAAGGAAATTATCAGCATAAGACTATAGCAGTAAAGCTTTCTAAAAGCCAGAAGGTCATACACTTGACATTTGAAACTATGAAACTATGAAATTTTGCTTTGGGTTTCCAAATCACGTGACTGGACTAAATTAGCTCTTTAGCAGTAATAAACAAACAGTAACACCACATGCATGTTGTCATACTATGGTGGCCTAAATATCTTCTGTCAGTGTACATAGTGAATTACCTTCTATATGTGCTATAGCTGCTTATATTCTGCACTCTAGGCTGTCTCCAACAAGTAATGTGTGATGGTATTGAATTCATGTGGTTTTAATGGAGAAGAAACCCCAGGAAAAAAAAAACAACAACTGTAGGAAATTGGCAGCTGGTTTTGAAGGAAATGAGACATTTTATTCCAGAATGCTGTACAGAAATGTTGACATTGCCAAATAAGTTCCTTCCAATTACAGAACATGGAAATGATGGCAGTAAAAGCAACCAATCATAAGGTTAGATACTCCAGACAATGTATCCTTACAGTGGCTGCAAGAAAACTATTGCAAAGCTGACAAATATGAGAACATGGGGGATTTGTTGGGGTCTAATTTACAATTTTACTGCTTCAAGTTGATAAAAAATAACTTTTATGGAGGCCTCTGTGAAGTGAGTCTTAAGAGAGATACTTCCAGAGAGGAATCTACCACTCCGGCCTGGGAAATAAGGGGATACTCAAGCCTTAATAAACATGGTCAGCTCAAAAGCAAACCAAGCTATAATAACTTATTAAACAAATGCAGCCCCTCACGAGCTGTAACAGTCCCAGTAAAATAAAGATGCACTGGCACACTTTAGCGTTGAATAATAAAATTCCTTCTTTAATACGAACTGTTAAAACAAAATAGCTTCACAAACTGGTTGAGCGCTTTCATCTACTCCTGTAGATTTCCTCAGAACCATTTGAAAGTGCTTAATTACATATTATATAGTCTCCTTTCTCCAATAGCATCATCACATTAATTAGTTGAAAACAATTAATGACTAACCATGTAAAGCTGTTTAAAGTGCACAGTGCTAGATTCCCTCAGAACTGTTCCTTCCTCTAGTAACTTATTTTTAAAATCCTTGTGTATGTCTGTATTGTTTTGAACATACATTCATATTCACATGTCATATGTACATTACATTATAAAATTATTGACTATTAAAACCTCATAAAGCTAAAAACTGTAAAAAATATATAAAAAAAGCTTCAGAGTGAATAGCTGCTTTAACATCACATTTTTGTGTTTTTATGTTGTCATAAACACCTTAATAAGAGAAATATCCTAGATAACACTTTACTTTTTGTCCAACATGGGTTTTATAGATATGGTATCATTAAGCCCTGGGCTTTCTGATGCATTCAATTTTATTTGCCAACGTGCCTCCTTTTCCATTAGTTTTTTCTTTGTGTTCCCTCCCCTTGGATTCTCTAGTATGTGTTCTAGTATACCAAACTCAAACATCATACATTCATTATGAGCTTCACAATGTCTCCATAATGCATTATTTCCATCTTGTTTTCTTATCTTATAACAGTGCTCATAAATTCTATTTTTCAAACACCGTGTGGTCATTCCTACATAATATCTTGGACATGTTTTACACTTGGCTAAATATATAACATTTCTTGTTCTACAATTCCCTTACAAAGGTGATATTAGTCTTGTGAATATTGTCCAGAATTATACTTGTTTTCCTATAATAAACCTACACTGATTGCATCTACCACATTTGGTTGTGCCATGCTCACTTTGGTAATGCCATACATCCTATTTAACCTGGATTTTAGGTTAAGTCCATTTCTGTACACAAATGTGGGTTTTCTTTCTACTATGTTATATACATTGTCATCAGTTTCTAATATATTCCAGTTCTTCTCAATTACGTCCCTAATTTTACCTACTTCAGGGGCATATTGTATAACACACGCTCTTCTAAACTCCTGGTTAACTATGTCTGAAGAATTACTATTTGCCATGTTATTTCCCAGTATAGGTTTGTATTTTTTTCCCCATTCCTGAGTGACATAGTTCACTACGTCCACTATCATCCCTTTCAGGTAACCTCTTTCTTTAAACATCTTAGCTATCTTATTTAGCTCCTCTACCATATCTTGATAGTTAGATGTCATTCTTGCTGATCATTATACATTGTCCCTTGATGATGCTTTTTTTCTGGTGTGCTGGGTGACAACTATTGAACTCTAAATAATCATTACTAAATGTGTCTTTTCTATATAAATTAGATTTAAATTTATTACCGTCTATAGTAATCCTCGTATCTAAATAAGATATACTTTTTCTATCCATGCTAAAAGTAAATTTTAAAAAATCATTCCTAGTATTCAGATATTCAATAAATGTCTTTAAAGTGTCAACCCCACCCTTCCACACCATAAACACATCATCCAAAAACCTCAGATAGCATTTTATATTAGTTTTCCATTCTGAGCCAAGTATATATTCTTCCTCCCAGTTTAGTAGAAATAAATTTGCAAACATAGGGGCACATGCCGCCCCCATGGCTACTCCCTTACTTTGTTTGTAGTATTCACCCTGGAACATAATAAAATTATTATTCAGGACCAATTCCATAAATACCATTATAATACTTATTTTTTCCCATGTTAAATTACTATTTTTTTTATACTGTCCTGGAATCTGTTGAGTCCCTCTTCCTGAGGTATACTTGAAAACAAATCAACAACATCCACTGTCACCAATATACAATCTTCAGAAATGAAGTCATTTTTAAGTCTTGCCAAGAAATCCCAAGAGTCTTTCACTATATGTGAAATATTTTTATATGCACTTTTTAACCAACCATCTATGACTTTCCCTAATTCAAAAGTTTTTGAGTTGCTCCCTGATATTATGGGCCTAAATGGAGGTTCATTCATATCTTTGTGCACTTTGGGTATCCCCACTATGTTACTAATAATCGGATACTTTATTTTCACATAATTATATGAATCAATAGTGATTCTGTTCTCTACTAATAGGTCTTCCAATATCAAATCTATCTTATGATTGGCTATATTAACTTCGTTAATAGATGTTGATATATAATTCCCAGAATTAAATAATATATTACTTATTTTATTATTGTAGTCTTCCATATTATATATGACTATACCCCCTTCCTTATCCGGCTTCATTAATCTAATTTTATCATTATTTTGCAACTCCTTCATAACTTTGTATTCCTTCTCAGTTAAATTAGTGACATAATTCTTACTTTTGTCCATAATGGCATACAATTCCTTGAGTACCATCCTCTCATAAGTGGCTAGGGTATTATTCAATGGTGGAGTAAAATAACTGGGCTGCCTGAAGGTTTCCACGTTCAGTGTTTCCTTCCCTTTGAAGTATATAGCCAAATTTAACTTCCTGAGATATTATTTAAAATCCACTATATAATCTATAATATTGCCGGAATTATTAGGAATGAACTTCATACCTTTAGATAATAAAGAGAACATATCAGTGGTAACTTCTACATTGGTATAGTTGTATATACTAAAGTCCTTCCATCTATAATGTATATCATTATGTTTAACTATTCCTTTCTCTCCATTTCCTGGTGTACCTAATCCCATTTTCTTGGTGGATTGTTCTCTTGATATTGCCTGCTTCTGTATCTTTCTTCCTGCTTGCCCCATTTTCTCTCATTTGCTTCCTCTAAAAATGGTTGGACCTATTTCACTAAAATAACCCTATTGTTATTAAACTTGAACTGATTGTGATTTATATTATTTCTATTATTATATCTTACTTTCCTCTCAGAACTGACTGTCTTTACTTCAAATACATATGCTTCTCCTTTCTCATACTGTAATAAATCTCGCTTTAATTTTTACACTTCCTTTCATATTGATTATTAACCTGATTGTCTACCCATGAAAATTGGGCATCGAAATTCATCACATATTCATCAAACAATAAATCAGTAGTTATAACATGATCCATTTGTTCAATTTCTGTTAATAAGTTACATATTCTTTTGTCATTGCATGAGATAAGGTATCTCATGAAGGTAAAACCGAAGTTATCAAACATTTTACTACATTCCACATACTGTTCTTGGTCAATTTCTACCCCCATAGGTCGTTTGAAAAATCTCAACCCCATAGGTACCACATTAACATCTATACATTTTTTAAGATAAGCATTATCAAGTTGTAACGTTTTTAAAGTCTTTAATTTTTTACCAAACTGAAAAATTAAATCCTTCAGTAAAAATAGCGGAAGTTATCAGCACGCGAACAGGAAGCGTGCAACAATTCCTTTTCTCTACCAGACGGGCAGAGATTTCAAGTACATAGTAATAGACGGGCCTCTTATGGATCTAAGGGAAGTATCGGTGAAGGAGAATTCCAACCGACAGTAAGGGAGAGATCGGAGGACGAACATTTCAATATTTCGGGTGCCAGACCTAAAAGAACAGTTCCGAAAAAAACGTATGCAATGACAGCGCATGGGAAAGGAACTACAGGTACTTTTAAATCAATTCAGCCTAATGCAGGGCTGAATAAAGATAAACATTATACTACTGCTAATTTTTTGGACAACAAGTTTGACTTTAATAATAGTAATAAACGTGGTGGACTAGATAGAACCATGGAAGGTAACGCCAATGAGGACATGATACTGAAGGATTTAATTTTTCAGTTTGGTAAAAAATTAAAGACTTTAAAAACGTTACAACTTGATAATGCTTATCTTAAAAAATGTATAGATGTTAATGTGGTACCTATGGGGTTGAGATTTTTCAAACGACCTATGGGGGTAGAAATTGACCAAGAACAGTATGTGGAATGTAGTAAAATGTTTGATAACTTCGGTTTTACCTTCATGAGATACCTTATCTCATGCAATGACAAAAGAATATGTAACTTATTAACAGAAATTGAACAAATGGATCATGTTATAACTACTGATTTATTGTTTGATGAATATGTGATGAATTTTGATGCCCAATTTTCATGGGTAGACAATCAGGTTAATAATCAATATGAAAGGAAGTGTAAAAATTAAAGTGAGATTTATTACAGTATGAGAAAGGAGAAGCATATGTATTTGAAGTAAAGACAGTCAGTTCTGAGAGGAAAGTAAGATATAATAATAGAAATAATATAAATCACAATCAGTTCAAGTTCAATAACAATAGGGGTTATTTTAGTGGAAATAGGTCCAACCATTTTTTAGAGGGGAAGCAAATGAGAGAAAATGGGGCAAGCAGGAAGAAAGATACAGAAGCAGGAAATATCAAGAGAACAATCCACCAAGAAAATGGGATTAGGTACACCAGGAAATGGAGAGAAAGGAATAGTTAAACATAATGATATACATTATAGATGGAAGGACTTTAGTATATACAACTATACCAATGTAGAAGTTACCACTGATATGTTCTCTTTATTATCTAAAGGTATGAAGTTCATTCCTAATAATTCCGGCAATATTATAGATTATATAGTGGATTTTAAAAAATATCTCAGGAAGTTAAATTTGGCTATATACTTCAAAGGGAAGGAAACACTGAACGTGGAAACCTTCAGGCAGCCCAGTTATTTTACTCCACCATTGAATAATACCCTAGCCACTTATGAGAGGATGGTACTCAAGGAATTGTATGCCATTATGGACAAAAGTAAGAATTATGTCACCAATTTAACTGAGAATGAATACAAAGTTATGAAGGAATTGCAAAATAATGATAAAATTAGATTAATGAAGCCGGATAAGGAGGTATAGTCATATATAATATGGAAGACTACAATAATAAAAAAAGTAATATATTATTTAATTCTGGGAATTATATATCAACATCTATCAACGGTTAATATAGCCAATCATAAGATAGATTTGATATTGGAAGACCTATTAGTAGAGAACAGAATCACTATTGATTTATATAATTATGTGAAAATAAAGTATCCGATTATTAGTAACATAGTGGGGATACCCAAAGTGCACAAAGATATGAATGAACCTCCATTTAGGCCCATAATATCAGGGAGCAACTCAAAAACTTTTGAATTAGGGAAAGTCATAGATGGTTGGTTAAAAAGTGCATACAAAAATATTTCACATATAGTGAAAGACTCTTGGGATTTCTTGGCAAGACTTAAAAATGACTTCATTTCTGAAGATTGTATATTGGTGACAGTGGATGTTGTTGATTTGTTTTCAAGTATACCTCAGGAAGAGGGACTCAATAGATTCCAGGACAGTATAAAAAATATAGTAATTTAACATGGGAGAAAATAAGTATTATAATGTTATTTATGGAATTGGTCCTGAAAAATAATTTTATTATGTTCCAGGGTGAATACTACAAACAAAGTAAGGGAGTAGCCATGGGGGCGGCATGTGCCCCCATGTTTGCAAATTTATTTCTACTAAACTGGGAGGAAGAATATATACTTGGCTCAGAATGGAAAACTAATATAAAATGCTATCTGAGGTTTTTGGATGATGTGTTTATGGTGTGGAAGGGTGGGGTGGACACTTTAAAGACATTCATTGAATATCTGAATACTAGGAATGATTTTTTTAAAATTTACTTTTACCATGGATAGAAAAAGTATATCTTATTTAGATACGAGGATTACTATAGATGGTAATAAATTTAAATCTAATTTATATAGAAAAGACACATTTAGTAATGACTATTTAGAGTTCAATAGTTGTCACCCAGCACACCAGAAAAAAAGCATCATCAAGGGACAATGTATACGAGCAGCAAGAATGACATCTAACTATCAAGATATGGTAGAGGAGCTAAATAAGATAGCTAAGATGTTTAAAGAAAGAGGTTACCCGAAAGGGATGATAGTGGATGTAGTGAACTATGTCACTCAGGAATGGGGAAAAAAATATAAACCTATACTGGGAAATAACATGGTAAATAGTAATTCTTCAGACACACTTACCCAGGAGTTTAGAAGAGCGTGTGTTATACAATATGCCCTGAAGCAGGTAAAATTAGGGATGTAATTGAGAAGAACTGGAATATATTAGAAACTGATGACAATGTATATAATATAGTAGGAAGAAAACCCACATTTGTGTACAGAAATGGACTTAACCTAAAATCCAGGTTAAATAGGATGTATGGCATTACCAAAAGTGAGCATGGCACAACCAAATGTGGTAGATGCAATCAGTGTAGATTTATTACAGGGAAAACAAGCATAATTCTGGATAATATTCACAAGACTAATATCACCTTTTGTAAGGGGAATTGTAGAACAAGAAATGTTATATATTTAGCCAAGTGTAAAACATGTCCAAGATATTATGTAGGAATGACCACACGGTGTTTGAAAAATAGAATTTATGAGCACTGTTATAAGATAAGAAAACAAGATGGAAATGATGCATTATGGAGACATTGTGAAGCACATAATGAATGTAAGATGTTTGAGTTTGGTATACTAGAACACATACTAGAGAATCCGAGGGGGGGGAACACAAAGAAAAAACTAATGGAAAAGGAGACACATTGGCAAATAAAACTGAATGCATCAGAAAGCCCAGGGCTTAATGATACCATATCTATAAAACCCATGTTGGACAAAAAGTAAAGTGTTATTTAGGATATTTCTATTATTAAGGTGTTTATGACAACATAAAAACACAAAAATGTGATGTTAAAGCAGCCATTCACTCTGAAGCTTTTTTATATATTTTTATATAATTTTTACAGTTTTTAGCTTTATGAGGTTTTAATAGCTAATGTTTAAAAATTTTATAATGTAATGTACATATGACATGTGAATATGAATGTACGTTCAAAACAATACAGATATACACAAGGATTTTTTAAAGCAAGTTATTAGAGGGAAGGAATAGTTCTGAGGGAATCTAGCACTGTGCACTTTAATCAGTTTTCCATGGTTAGTCATTAATTGTTTTTAACTAATTAATGTGAATGACGCTATTGGATAAAGGAGACTATATAATATGTAATTAAGCACTTTCAAATGGTTCTGAAGAAATCTACAGGAGTAGATGAAAGCGCTCAACCTGTTTGTGAAGTTATTCTGTTTTAACAGTTCGTATTAAAGAAGGAATTTTATTATTCAACGCAAAAGTGTGCCAGTGCATCATTATTTCAACTGGGACTGTTTCAGCTCTTGTGGAGCTGCATTTGTTTTATATTGTTGGACAGGCCAGTTAATTCTATTCAGTTAACTGTTGTCAGCTCATGGATTCCCTCGATGAGCTTCCTTCTATCTTCTCTCCTAGGAGAGATGATATTCAGCGTATGCAGTCGGAAATGGCAATAATGAAGGGGGAGTTGACTAGACTCATTGAGCTAGTCACTCAAATGAGTAGTAGACCCGCTATTGGCGATACGGAAAAACGGAAGTTATCAGCACGCGAACAGGAAGCGTGCAACAATTCCTTTTCTCTACCAGACGGGCAGAGATTTCAAGTGCATAGTAATGGACGGGCCTCTTATGGATCTAAGGGAAGTATCGGTGAAGGAGAATTCCAACCGACAGCAAGGGAGAGATCGGAGGATGAACATTTCAATATTTCGGGTGCCAGACCTAAAAGAACTGTTCCAAAAAAAACGTATGCAATGACAGCGCATGGGAAAGGAACTACAGGTACTTTTAAACCAATTCAGCCTAATACAGAGCTGAATAAAGATAAACATTATACTACTGCTAATTTTTTGGACAACAAGTTTGATTTTAATAATAGTAATAAACGTGGTGGACTGGATAAAACCACGGAAGGTAACGCTAATGAGGAAATGATACTGAAGGATTTAATTTTTCAGTTTGGTAAAAAATTAAAGACTTTAAAAACGTTACAACTTGACAATGCTTATCTTAAAAAATGTATAGATGTTAATGTGGTACCTATGGGGTTGAGATTTTTTAAACGACCTATGGGGGTAGAAAATGACCAAGAACAGTATGTGGAATGTAGCAAAATGTTTGATAACTTCGGTTTTACTTTCATGAGATATCTTATCTCATGTAATGACAAAAGAATATGTAAATTGTTAACTGAAATTGAACAAATGGATCATGTTATAACTACTGATTTATTGTTTGATGAATATGTGATGAACTTTGATGCCCAATTTTCATGGGTAGATAATCAGGTTAATAATCAATATGAAAGAAAGTGTAAAAAATTAAAGCGGGATTTATTACAGTATGAGAAAGGAAAAGTATATGTATTTGAAGTAAAGACAGTCAGTTCTGAGAGGAAAGTAAGATATAATAATAGAAATAATACAAATCACAATCAGTTTAAGTTTAATAATAATAGGAGTTATTTTAGTGGGAATAGGTCCAATCATTTTTAGAGGGGAAGCAAATGAGAGAAAATGGGGGCAAGCAGGAAGAAAGATACAGAAGCAGGCAATATCAAGAGAACAATCCACCAAGAAAATGGGATTAGGTACACCAGGAAATGGTGAGAAAGGAATAGTTAAACATAATGATATACATTACAGATGGAAGGACTTTAGTATATACAACTATACCAATGTAGAAGTTACCACTGATATGTTCTCTTTATTATCTAAAGGTATGAAGTTCATTCCTAATAATTCCGGCAATATTATAGATTATATAGTGGATTTTAAAAAATATCTCAGGAAGTTAAATTTGGCTATATACTTCAAAGGGAAGGAAACACTGAATGTGGAAACCTTCAGGCAGCCCAGTTATTTTACTCCACCATTGAATAATACCCTAGCCACTTATGAGAGGATGGTACTCAAGGAATTGTATGCCATTATGGACAAAAGTAAGAACTATGTCACCAACTTAACTGAGAATGAATATAAAGTTATGAAGGAGTTGCAAAATAATGACAAAATTAGATTAATGAAGCCTGACAAGGAAGGGGTATAGTCATATTTAATACGGAAGATTACAATAATAAAATAAGTAATATATTATTTAATTCTGGGAATTATATATCAACATCCATCAACGAAGTTAATATAGCCAATCATAAGATAGATTTGATATTGGAAGACCTATTAGTAGAGAACAGAATCACTATTGATTTATATAATTATGTGAAAATAAAGTATCCGATTATTAGTAACATAGTGGGGATACCCAAAGTGCACAAAGATATGAATGAACCTCCATTTAGGCCCATAATATCAGGGAGCAACTCAAAAACTTTTGAATTAGGGAAAGTCATAGATGGTTGGTTAAAAAGTGCATACAAAAATATCTCACATATAGTGAAAGACTCTTGGGATTTCTTGGCAAGACTTAAAAATGACTTCATTTCTGAAGATTGTATATTGGTGACAGTGGATGTTGTTGATTTGTTTTCAAGTATACCTCAGGAAGAGGGACTCAATAGATTCCAGGACAGTATAAAAAATATAGTAATTTAACATGGGAGAAAATAAGTATTATAATGTTATTTATGGAATTGGTCCTGAAAATAATTTTATTATGTTCCAGGGTGAATACTACAAACAAAGTAGGAGTAGCCATGGGGCATGTGCCCCATGTTTGCAAATTTATTTCTACTAAACTGGGAGTAAGAATATATACTTGGCTCAGAATGGAAAACTAATATAAAATGCTATCTGAGGTTTTTGGATGATGTGTTTATGGTGTGGAAGGGTGGGGTGGACACTTTAAAGACATTCATTGAATATCTGAATACTAGGAATGATTTTTTAAAATTTACTTTTACCATGGATAGAAAAAGTATATCTTATTTAGATACGAGGATTACTATAGATGGTAATAAATTTAAATCTAATTTATATAGAAAAGACACATTTAGTAATGATTATTTAGAGTTCAATAGTTGTCACCCAGCACACCAGAAAAAAAGCATCATCAAGGGACAATGTATACGAGCAGCAAGAATGACATCTAACTATCAAGATATGGTAGAGGAGCTAAATAAGATAGCTATGATGTTTAAAGAAAGGGGTTACCCGAAGGGGATGATAGTGGATGTAGTGAATTATGTCACTCAGGAATGGGGAAAAAAATATAAACCTATACTGGGAAATAACATGGTAAATAGTAATTCTTCAGACACAGTTACCCAGGAGTGTAGAAGAGCGTGTGTTATACAATATGCCCCACAAGTAGGTAAAATTAGGGATGCAATTGAGAAGAACTGGAATATATTAGAAACTGATGACAATGTATATAATATAGTAGGAAGAAAACCCACATTTGTGTATAGAAATGGACTTAACCTAAAATCCAGGTTAAATAGTAATATTAATAACAGCAATAGAATGCATATCTGCTACATTAGAAAATGCATTCCAAGTTTATGAAGTAAAAGTCCATTTAGAATCAGAAGAAGTCACTTATCAATGTCATTCAAATATAATCTTCATAATGCATATAGAAAGGAAATTATCAGCATAAGACTATAGCAGTAAAGCTTTCTAAAAGCCAGAAGGTCATACACTTGACATTTGAAACTATGAAACTATGAAATTTTGCTTTGGGTTTCCAAATCACGGGACTGGACTAAATTAGCTCTTTAGCAGTAATAAACAAACAGTAACACCACATGCATGTTGTCATACTATGGTGGCCTAAATATCTTTTGTCAGTGTACATAGTGAATTACCTTCTATCTGTGCTATAGTTGCTTATATTCTGCACTCTAGGCTGTCTCCAACAAGTAATGTGTGATGGTATTGAATTCATGTGGTTTTAATGGAGAAGAAACCCCAGGAAAAAAAAAACAACTGTAGGAAATTGGCAGCTGGTTTTGAAGGAAATGAGACATTTTATTCCAGAATGCTGTACAGAAATGTTGACATTGGCAAATAAGTTCCTTCCAGTTACAGAACATGGAAATGATGGCAGTAAAAGCAACCAATCATAAGGTTAGATACTCCAGACAATGTATCCTTACAGTGGCTGCAAGAAAACTATTGCAAAGCTGACAAATATGAGAACATGGGGGATTTGTTGGGGTCTAATTTACAATTTTACTGCTTCAAGTTGATAAAAAATAACTTTTATGGAGGCCTCTGTGAAGTGAGTCTTAAGAGAGATACTTCCAGAGAGGAATCTACCACTCCGGCCTTGGAAATAAGGGGATACTCAAGCCTTAATAAACATGGTCAGCTCAAAAGCAAACCAAGCTATAATAACTTATTGGTGGTTTATTGCTTTTTTTTAACCCTATAGTTGCTGATTTTGTCGCATTCATGTTTGCAACTTGTATTATAATGTGCCTATTCCTATAGGTATGCAAATAAAGAAAGATTGAATGTCTCCAGATTTTAAAAGCAAATAAGTTAATTTGAAGTCAGCTTTTAATAGCAGACATCCTTTTTGAAAGGAAAGAATCAGTCTCTGAAAAAAATAATTACTGGGTTGCAATCCAGGGAGAAGAAAGAGCAGACACTTATTTCAAAAGTCACTACAGAGGTATTGCATAGAGTCAACTCCTATTTCCAGCAACATGGAAACTTTTCAAAGCGGAACACATAACTTATTATTATGCTCAACTCCATAGAAGGCAGACAAGTAGATGTACAACCCCCTTTGGAAGATCAGGTACTAAATTCTAACATAGCGCACAGAAGCCCCTAGAAAATACTTTCATCATGTACTGCAAAGAACATCATAGCAGAAAGCTGACAAATATTACACAAAACCACAAAATACAACAGACCATACTATTCTCCCAAAGGATAATGGTACTATATCCCACATCCAGAAAGGAAGAAGGTGGAAAGAAAGCAAATTAAACTGGATCAAGTAGAAAACCCTTCATATTCAAAAATGTAATATACAGTGGATGCTGTAATGAACTTGCATTGCAGAAGGGGTGACCTACAATACTATACAGCATATGGAATGTTGCAGCCATGCAGTGCTACAAACAGATACTATGTAACAGTCACCTCCATGATGTCAAGGTAGACTTAGTGTTCTATCTGCTGAGACAATGACCATGCACTAGATGTGCAACCAGATACACCATACATAAACGGGTCGCTATTATATGTTTGAAGTCTGAAAACTTCGAATCTCATATGATCGACTCCATATGAGTGAAGTTTTCAAACATCGAACATAAAATATAAACAAACTAAAAATAAAAAAAAAACTACCTGAATGCTCTATGCAGAGGGGCAAGCCCCACTGCACACCCACACCCCCCCCCGCTACTTAAATATACAAACTCCTAGATCACACTACATTGAAGTGAAGGGAAATATTCCCTACGGCAATCTCAGTTTAAACGTTCGATGTTTGAAAACTTTGCTCATATGATGTCGATCATATGATTCAAAGTTTTCAGACTTCAAACTTATAATATAGACCCGCATAAACAAACAGTAAGAGGAGGTTGTCACAACAAGTGAAACATTGGACACAGAGTAAAACTGCCCATTGAAGTCCATACATTTTATCACAAATGTCTGCATGAAAATCACAGCACAATCTCTAAGTCATTTAAGCAAGCCAATTATTATTCTCAGAGTGCAGTATAATTGCATATAGGCAGCGTAAGTAATGGTATGAACAAGATTTATCCGGCCTCTCTTTACAAGCACAAAATGTCATCATAGTTCCATGTGTAGCTAACATATGTTCATATTTTGTGGTCATACAAGTTAGAACTCTCAGCAGAATAGGCAGCAGTCAGAAACTACTGCTGGGTCATTTTGCATAGACTGCAAATAAGCCATATATTAAAAAACACATGGGGAGCATTTGAATAAAAGCAAGTCCCATCTATGGACAAGAGACACGTGCCTGATGCATTATCCTCTATGATTCGTGAACAATCCCTGGTACTAACTCTGTGTGTGTGTGTGTGTGTGTGTGTGTGTGTGTGTGTGTGTGTGTGTGTGTGTGTGTGTGTGTGTGTGCATGCATGCATATATATGTGTGTGTGTGTGTGTGTGTGTGTGTGTGTGTGTGTGTGTGTGTGTGTGTGTGTGTGTGTGCCTGTGTGTGATATAGCAAAAAACAGCGATATGGTGCTGAAAATGTAATAATGTCAGAAACATGGAAATGCAAATACAATGGCTTCATACAGGAAAACAAATCACCAAGGTCATCAATAACCAAATTTGTAATACCATAAAATGTGCAAGAATAACATTCTAGAAGTAGTGTAGTGCAACCATTTATAATAATTTACTTTGTTTACTGTTCTAAACAGTCATCCTTATATAGGAACAAGCACAAGGTTTTTTGGATATTTTGAAGATTTGCTTTCTGAATAGCTTCTCTTTGTATTGCAGAATATTGACTTTATTCAGCAAAAACAGAAAAGCTCATCATGAGATTCAGGCTATGGTCTTCAGTTCACAAAAGGGACAAGATACACTACAGAACCCATATGAAAAAGTAGCGTCCTAGTCAACCAGTGATACCTCTCAACTTCTTAGCATAAGGAGTCTGTATAAAGTTTAAATAATGGGGGAACAAAGGGCCCAGATAGAGACAGATTTTAAATATTACTCTTATAAGCTTAGAACACTGCTGCAATAACAGGATTTGTGTTAGCATGTATTCCTTATGAGTATAGCAGTCTTTTAAAATTTGGTAATCAATCTAAAAATGGGCTGCAAAATTAGTTTCTGTCTGTACTGCAGAATATTGACTTCATACAGCACTGACAGAAAAACTCATAGTGAGCCTAAGGTTATTGCCTTCAGTTTACAATGCGGACTATATCTGCTGCAAAATTCAGATGGAAAACTCAACAAGTATTTGCAAATATAACGGTCATTAAGGAAGTTAGTAATCAACATAAATGTGGATTGCAAGAAATTCCAGTCATGCTAGTAGAATACTGGCTGAAGACCTTAGCACACAAGGACATTTTTAGTCTACATATCCAATAAATAATGACTTTACAGCATGATGCAGAGTGTGCATTGACTTCAAGTTTGGACAGCTTGAAGAACAGGAGCCACAGTAGTAACTTGAATATTGTTAGTGTTTCAGAATGAAACAAAGGAAACCATCCTGTGTTTTTTTTACCAAACAAGAGATGGCTGACGCTTTGCAAATAACAATGCAGCCTGCGATAAAGACAGCCTACTGGACAATGCCAAAAGTCAACCTAAAAAGAATCTTCCTATATATTTCATAATTTAATTCTAGATTATAGTGTCATAAAACTTGACACATAAAGTGAGGGAGACAGAAAGTCCCTTCACAATTAAAATGGACATGTTTGACTAGCAATGCACTATTTACAAACTGAAAAGCCATGGTTCCCATTATCAGAAGCCTCAGGTGCTTAGGCATTACATTACAATTTTACTTTCTGACCTACATCTATACATATCAGGCTGACCAGCTGGTAATGTAGGAGATGACAGTAAAAGTTTTTGTGAAACACTTCTGGGCAAACAAGTCAGTACTGATATAGCCGAGGGTATGAATATAATATACACCAGCCAATATAGTAAAAACCATGAGAGGTTAACTCCATCAATGCCAGGCAAAATTCTGCAAAATATAAAGCAACAAGCATCCAGACTACCAGTGCATAAACAATCTTCCCCAACCAGGGCATCATCAGTCAAGCATGGGAGGGGTAGTTATAGACTCAAAACTCAAGTATATGTTGTCAAGTTTGTTGCTAGCACCATCTTTCCTTCTGTACAGTATTCTTAATTCTGTGTGTGATTTTGGAGCTGTATTGCAATATGGGTATGGTAAAAGGGTCAAGTAAAGCCAGGTCTTAGGCAAGGGTGTAGCATTCTTATCTGTGCCCATCTGAGGAAGCTGCCTATGTTGGTATCCCATAGCTGTGATACAAACATTATACCTTCATTAAGCCAACTATCACACCCTATGGGTCCCTTCTATACAAAAATGTTGAGGTGCTGCCAAGAGTAAAAACTTTAAACTTGAGTAGGGCTGTACCATTTCCTTTCACCATTCTGATTGGATTATAGCCACAAGTCTAACCCTCCTGGATTCCGCAACTTGTGTGCATTGGTCATGGTGATGGGAATATTCATATACTGAAACATATTTTCTTCAGGTTGCAACCAAATATTGCTTACTGTTTCTCTGAATGGTTCTACTTGAAAACATTGAAATTCTAAACCATCGAAATTCATATGGTCAAGACCATATCATCGAGTGTTTAGAACATCGATGTTGTCAAGGGGAAGAAAAAGGTAAGTAAAAAAGGGAAAACGCTAGTGTTTCTGCAGGGCAGCAAGGTGCCCTGCACACTGTGTCTGTGAATGTGCCATCTCTGTGATGGCACTGCAGACAGCATACGGGAAATCTCCTGTTTAGTGCTTCTGCATATAGTGCTAAAATGGAGATTTCCCTTTACCCCACAGTAGTGCAATCTTGGAGTTGCAGGGGGTTTAAGCCCCCCTGCATAAAATAGCTTTTAGAGGTTTTTTTTCTTTTTTGTACATTCCCTTTGAATCTTTGATGGTTTGAAACTCAATGTTCTGGTCTTGATTATCAGAATTTCGATGTTTCAAGCTTTCGATGATTCAAAGTGGAACCCTCTGAACATATCATAAAGCCATATCGATGAGAGTTGGACGTATCTCTTGAAGTTTGGGACAGCTAACTCTCCCCCTTCTCTTATGAATATATAAATTATACCTGCTGATCCTAGGTTTTCTCCCTTCTAATAAAAATTCTTAAGTCTTTTTTTTTTCTTGATTAAATAGAGAAAAGTGGAGTGCAGACGGTATCTAATGACAAAAGAGACCTTTGGGGGACAAACATTTTAATTACATGCAGCTTACTGAGAAAGCGAAAATGAATTTCTTCCATCTGTCTAGCAGTGTTGGTAATTTCTGTATTAATGGCCCTCGGTTTTGCTCAACCAAGTTGGACATATTGATGGTAAACTGTATGCCTAGGTAGGTAGCATCATGCACCCAGGCATGCAGAGAAAGGTGATGTCTATTCCTGTTAATTAACCCCATGTGAAATATTACTGATTTTTCCAAATTATCCAATAGCCTTGTGTGGGAGGACAACCTGTCCAAATTCCTAAGAAAGGGTTCTGCTTTGGTGTGCAGGTTATCAGATAATATGATACAGTCATTCATGAGCTAACTCACAGGGTGGGACCTCCTTTAAGTGAAATGAGGAATGCTACATGGGTGTTATTTAAGAAGAGGTTAATAACAGACACCACAAGAATAAGTACATAAGAGGACAGAGCACATCTTTGTCTAGTACCTGCATTCAGGGCAGTGGGGAAGAATCTGTTGACGATGGAATAGATTTGGGACAGATGGTTAGTATATAGGGCCCTTTTTTCAGTCTGATAAGGTTTTGGGGGGAAATGATAAAACTTTAGGACTTTCCATATAAAGTCCCAGCGGATGGTTTTGGGGGCTTTCTTGAAGACTATAAACATGGCCCCAGTGTTTTCTTTCTTTTAGGGTTCAAAAAGACTATGCAATTTCGACCATGTCTTGTTAGCTATGTTGACAAGCAAAGCTCCACATATTGGACTTCAGACAGCTGTCAACACCTTTAAATTGAAAACAATTGCAGAACTAGCATTCCTGTTATCCCTTAAAGATGAGACTTAGACAGCTTTACTATGATTGCATTTGTCCTATGATCTCCTTTAAAATCATGATGAAACTCAGACATGAAACTGTGTATCTCAGTGTACTTGGCAAATGTAGCTGTATGACTGTGACTTTTGAATCTAAATTCAGTACGTTTATGGGTGAGTAGTTATCAACATTTAGTGTTTCTCTTCCTTTGAATGTTGTTATCATTTTATGTGTATATGTATATGTTGTCTGGTCTGATGTTAAATGGATGAAATATTTTATATCATGGGTTGTGGGAAAAATGACTGGTGATTCCAGGTGTCACAGGCAAGGAATCATATAATATGTCCCTTGATCTCTCTTTCCAAGATAAGTCATCTTATTCTGCACATTTATTATTGAAATTTCAGGTAATTTAATTGATTTCAATAGATGTGATAAGGCACTATTTTCTTTAGCACTAATAATAGTAGTGGTGGGTTTTGTTAATGGCTTTTGTTGAAAGAGTTTCCCTCTGGGGGCTTTTTATTTTATTTCCTTATCATTTTTACTGTAATGCCAGATGTGGTACTGAACATATTTAATGGAAAATAAAAGCTCCCATCATATTGTTACTAAGAAGTGTGTAATTTTTCTCTAAGGTTTCTGTTATAGGTTTCTGTATGAATGAACAGTATAGGTGGACAGCCGTTTCATTTTCAGTTTTGTAAATGTTTTCTGTTTTTTTTTTCATCTTTTCATCATGGGTTATTTATCAGAGTTTAGCATTTTTTTGTTATTACAATTATCATTATTACTTGCATCAGTTATTTCCATTTTGATGATAGATATCTGTTTGATAGAGAATCATTCCATGGATGTAACAAATAAATGCTACTGCCCAGTTCCCTGCTGATTACCATTTCACTCTGTACTGCATTAACTACCATCTTACAGCTACGCTGTTCTTCTTAGGAACTGTATTTGTGCCAGTAATGTAGCCAAGATGTCATTAGGGCCAAGTTTACTACACCATATGAACTATGTATCTAGCTATACATGTGCGCGCACACACACACACACACACACACACACATATATATATATATATATATATATATATATATATATATATATATATATATATACATACACACACACTAAACTCTCAGTTAACCAACGCCCATGGGGATTGCTGTAGTTTCTGGTTGCTTGAGAGTTAGTATTAAAAATAGGCCTGACTAATACTGTACGCCATACTATTTGTTTGGTTTTACTTGTTCTCAGGTTGGGGAAAAAGGTCCTATCTTTCCTTTTAAAACATTAAAACTCTAAAAATGTAAGGTATGTTTCTGCAGGGGAAAAACAGAAGGTACAACACATGAAAATTGTACTGTATTTCTTAATTTATTTTTGCCGGTTGCTTTAGTTCCGGTTAACTGAGAGTTTACTGTATATATGTAAGTGGATGCACACACACATATATATTTGTGTTGCGTGTGTGTGTGTGTGTGTGTGTGTGTGTGTGTGTGATAAATGTATAAATGTATAAATATATATATATATATATATATATATATATATAAAATTAGATATAGCTATATGCACGTGTGTGCTTTTTAGAAAAATGACTAAAAATAAATAAATAATAAAAATGAATAATATAAAGGGAGAACAAGACAAGATATTACAAAAGATGTTAATGAGATAAAGAAATGAGTGTTTGATATATAGGGTGATGTTGATAATATTGCCCAATTTGAGGTTAAAACAAACTGTTCACACAGACAATAAACACAGAATTGTTTATGTTAATATAATTCTAGACATTGTATTTTAGATATCCTTTTTAAATGAATTATCATGCATAAGGACTTTTTTTCTCTAGTTTGTATTAGAAAAACGGGTATAGTTTCTAATCCTAGTTAAAAGCTCATACAAAAAGCAAATTTTGTGACCCCTGATATTTAATCATTAGACGCATTAGTAACTACAATCTGCAAAGAAATACATAATTTAGTTTATAATGAAAAAGTAATTCCTCACTAAGTCACTTTAAAATAACGCTGATTAAAACTTCTGATTATTTGGCATGTCTCTTTTACCAGTGGCGTTTATTTCAATTTAGTAAAATGACATAGTGTTCATCTTTTAATAACTAGGTAAATTGAAGTACATCTCCTTGATGATAACTCTGAATAAGTGATGCGGAAAACTTCATAAGGCAGCTAATAACAGCAGATACAGTGCCTATAGTGCTGTCAAATCAAACACTGAAGAATTAAATTAAATCAGTGTGCCTGAGGAAAAGTATGTGGACTACAAATGTAGCACTTGGCTAAAAGTGTTTATTTAGTTATCTGTATGCAAGTGTAAGTGTATATTATTTATTTACGCATGGATTTATTCATTACTGGCTCATTCCAAAATATCTGCTGTTTTTTATTTTATTTTATTTTGAATAAATATTATTGCTGATGAAAATTAACAAATCTGCTGTTAATTGCTTGCTTCTGTATATATTAATAACACATTAATAATCCATTTCCCATCATACTGGTTTGACATCTCTTATGAATGAAAAGTGACTCATTTCTGTTGATCTGCAAAAATGCTTGCCTCTGAGGAAGTTTTTTCTAGTGTGTGTGTAATACTATTAAGTAAGGCCCTAAAAACTTTACCAGATACATATTACTTTTAAACTTTGCATTTTCCTTGTAAAATCCAGCCAAAAATAAAAAGGTTTGCAAGCTTTAATAATTGCAGATTCTGAATACACTTTCACTATAGGCATTGTTAAAACAATTTTACTCTAGCACATTCTTCAATAAGGGGACTTACAAATGCATGAGGTTGTGAAATCTCTAGGGAGAAGTACATGTCAGACTATCTTGTCATATGATAGGGTCCAGGCAATGTACCCTACACATTAATAATGGCATGAGAAATAATCATTCTGTATTCATCATTATTTTAACCAAAATAATTTAGTTTGCTTGAATACAACAAAGGACCAGAGTGAATTAACTCAAAGCATTACTATAATAAGCACAAGCATGTTATTTTGAAGTATAAGAATCCATTACCCATGACAAAATATGATGGCATGCACATTTCGACTACACAGACTGAGCAGGTAGGAAACTACCTCAAAATAAACTAAACTGTCCTCAGCAAACAACTATGCCCAGTTCTTTGTCTCTGTGGAATCCCTGAGGCAGTATGTTAAAAGTTGCTCTTTAGAGAGTTCACATTACATTTAACTCATTTTATAATCCTGACAGCAACATTTTGTTAATAATGACTGACAGTGACACCCCTCGCTCACATATGATGTGTGTTTTCCAGTTTTCCGTTGCTAGCATAAAATAAAAGTCTCCCTATTGAAACTTTAAAATTCTGAATGCCAAATTGTGAAACACTGAAAAAGAATCAAAAATACAAAATATCTAACATCTCTGTTTTCACTTAAACTTTTTTTATGGGTGTCTCGGGGATCAAAATATCAAATAAATAAGTATAATGCTTTAAAGTAGGCATCTCAGACTTAACACATCCTTTGAGGATATGTTAATCTGAGGCCCCATCTGTTTGAAGGAGTAGTACATCAGATGGATGAAAAGATCCCAAGGCATCTGTGAAGACTGGGGAAAGATGGGCGAAGGCTGCCAGCCTAGTCAAATAGAATTTGATATATATTTCTATCATTTGTATATATAAATGTAAAATACAGGCTTGTGTTCTTAAATGAAAGAAAACACTGTAAAATGTGAACTTCAAGATTGTTGCAACATTGCCATCTGCTGTAAGGAAGACTAAGCCAAGCATTTCAAATGTTCTTTGAAGTAAAATTATCTAAATAGTGACGCTGAAGTGACTGGCTAAACACAGTCATTCTATTGTCTTAACTTAAGGAATAATTGCTAGTGTCTTTTATTGTTGTAGTTTCCTGAGCAGATGC
Source organism: Protopterus annectens (assembly GCF_019279795.1). Taxonomy (NCBI): domain Eukaryota; kingdom Metazoa; phylum Chordata; order Ceratodontiformes; family Protopteridae; genus Protopterus; species Protopterus annectens. The sequence continues at coordinate 81,157,047 of NC_056743.1, forward strand.
TAGATTGCTAAATAATGTAGCCTTTTTGCCTGGGAATTCCAGACTAAGTGTCAAAATGATGTAATGTGTATACTGGGAAAACCTAAGTGTCAAAATGATGTAATCTGGGAGGGTCTAGCAAAGATGTTTGTTAGTGAGTTTAAAAACTATTGTTCAGTGAGAGACTGGGAACATTTTGATCTAGATATCCCACTTATCAGCACTCTGCCTGTTATCTTATGTAAGTAGTGTTATAGAAGTATGTTTTCTTGTACTAATAGCTAGGAACTTAGAAGAAAGTTAGACAAGTGTTTTTCTATTATATCAGAACTTTCTTACTGTATTGTTTTAAGTTTCTGTGTGATCTCTGAACTCTTAGGTATCACTGTGGTGTAGTAGTATTGTCTTGTGTTTTTAATTATTTATTATTAAATATTTTAAAACCTTTACCTGTGGCTGGTTTGTGTAGAGATAAGTAAGCTCTAGAGTACATTGCATATTTATAGAGTTTATTGTAATAAGCCACTCTAATAAGCCTTAGACTGAATAGTCACATTACCAATTGGATAATAATAGTGCACAGTAATAATTGGCCACCCTTTTAAGGGCTTTTGGGTAGCTGATAATTATTAGTTGGTGGTGGCAGAAATTACTACTGTATAGTCTGGGTAAAGGGGCATGGCTGGAGAATATGTATCAGCCTTTCCCAGGAGTGTCTGTGAAGTTGTATAAATACTTATCTCAAAGTGTGTGGGGGGTGTCAGCTACCTGGGCAGGGACATGAAGCACTGGTGGGAAAGACAGAGTACTGGAGGTTAGCTTGCCAGCTAGTGGGGAGTCTTATTGGGGACCTGGAGAGCAAGGGAGCAACCAGCCCCAGACTGAATGTGATCTCTGTGTGGACTTAAGGGAAATTGTACTTTACTGTGTGTATTTGTTATCCTTTCCTCTTATGTGAGATGCCCCCCCTGGTGTTAGTGATGAGAATTGAGGCTCCTTGATTGCTGGGCCAGGGCATGGTCATCACATTTCTGGTGGCAGTGGTTGGGATAAGATATCCTCATATTTGTGGTTCACAGCGGTTAGCATAAGATACCCTCACTTGTGGTTTGCAGTGGTGTGGGTAGAGTGAATCCTTTAGCTTATGTACTGTGATCTCTGAAGGTGTTTTGTACTCTAAATCAGCCATGTAGTGTATACTCAGAATTCAGATCACATTTGTTTTATTTGTTTTGTTAACTTAGTTACTCAGGGTGAGCAGGCAGCATGTCAGCAGAGGAGTATGGAAAGCTGACAAGGAGCCAGCTGATGGAGATGTGCCAGGCTTGGGGACTGGTGCATGGAAACCTGACTAAGGCAGACCTGATTGCAGACTTGGTTACAGCTTCATCAGAAAACAGCATCCAGGAGGACAATCAGACTGGCAGTGGAAATAGAATATCCTCAGAGAATGGACAGCTCAACCTTTCTGTGAAGGACAATCCAACTGGCAATGGAGATACAATATCCTTGGAGAATGGACAGCTCAACTTTTCTGCAGTGGACTAAAAAATCCAGCTGAAGCTAAAGAGACTTAAGTTGGAGGCCAGGTGTTTGGAGATGGAAGCTGAAGAAAAGGAGCGTCAGAGGAAGCATGAGAAGGAAATGCTGACTCTTTGCCAGATTCATGGAGGTAATGGGGAAGGGAGTAACTGGACCCCAGAAGCACAACATGTCAGTAAATTTCTTCCGCAATTTAAAGATGGAGATAATTTTGATAGTTTCATTCACATGTTTGAAAGGGTATGCAAACAGTATAGTGTTGACCAAAGGCTCTGGATACGGTTCCTGACCCCCTTACTCCATTGTTAAGCTGTAACTTGTATATCACAAATGCCTGACTCTGTCTGTTTTGAGTATACTGCTATAAAAAATGTCTGTTAGAATGTTTTAAGCTAACACCTGAAATGTATAGGAAAAAGTTTTGTGAGTATAGATGCAAGGCAGATGAAAATGTATGTGAATATGTTACTGAACTGAGCACTTATTTTCATAGCTGGGTGAGTGGATGTCAGGTCACCACTTTTGAAGGACTGGCAGACCTTTTGGTGAGGGAACAAGCCCTTAGCACTTTGCCTGAGGATACAAGGATCTGGTTAGCTGATAGAAAATGTGCTACTTGAGATGAATTGGGAAGAAGGGAGACCTATACCTGGCAAGCAGGGCAGCCCTGCACAGGAAGGGGACCCCCAGTACTGCTCATGGGTCTAAAGGAACCCATAGTGGGCAGTACAGACTGCCCCAACAGAATCTGCCAGTAGCAGGGGAAGCCACTAGTCCAGGTACACGTCCAGGTGTTAGGGTTAAATGTTTTGAATGCAACCAGTGGGGCCATGTGGCATACATATGTCTAAGAAGGCAAGGTGTGGAACCAAAGGTGAGGGAGCCAGTAAGTGGGAAAGACAAAATGCCAATAGTTGGTTGTCTTGAGAAAACAAGGGTATGGAACTACCATCCTACAGATGTCCTGAGAGGGAAGAATTTGGATGAGGCAGTAGTATGTACTTATGCAGTTATACGCAGTGAGGCTAGGAGACAACCATGTGGGTCTAGTAGCCTGGGGAGACCCAGGCAGACTGCATACTTGCAGCCAGGACTGCTGAGGTGGTTACTTCAGGGAGTGAGCTACACTGTAGCAGTGAGACTGAAGGTGAGCCACAGCTGCTTGTGGGTACTGATGTTCCCTTGGACAGGGTAACTGCAAAGGTAGAGGTGAGTACTAGTACCCAGGCTGACAGTGAGGCACCACTGTCAGAAGATGCCAGACTTCCTGTGGAAGGGGAGCTGGGAAGGGTTACAAGGAGAGAGTTGAGACAGGCTCAGCTCTCAGACCCTACACTGCAAGGCCTGAGGCAGGTAGCTAGGGATACACCTGATTCTCAAGGGAAGGGGGAATCTGTATTCTGGGACAAAGGGTTACTATACAGAGAGTGGATCCTTGAGGGAGGGCTAGAAGGTGAGAGAGTACAGCAGTTGGTAGTGCCTTGAGCTTACCGTCTGGCACTTCTAGCCATAGCCTATGATATTCCCTTTGCATTTCATATGGGCATAAAACATACAAAAAAGCATATTATGCAGAATGTCTATTGGCTTGAAATTTCCAGAGATATAACAGGGTACTGCAGAACCTGCGAGTAGTGCCAAAAGGTAGGCAAGGCAGGAGACAAGGTGAGAGTTCCTTTGATGCTTTTGCCTGTGATTGAGGAGCCATTTCAGAGGGTAGCTATTGATATTGTGGGTCCTCTGAGTACCCCAAGTTCCACAGGGAAAAAGTATATCCTAGTGGTAGTGGATTACGCTACACGATACCCTGAGGCAGTGGCTTTGTCCTCCATTGAGGCAGAGAAGGTGCCAAATGCTTTGTTACAGATTTTCAGCAGGGTGGGTTTCCCAAAAGAAATACTGACTGACTGAGGTGCCGATTTCATGTCAGACCTGCTGGCTCTTCTGTGGAAGTCCTGTGGGCTGAAGCACATGAAAACCACCCCCTACAATCCCCAGTCTAATGGTCTTGTTAAGAGGTTAAACTGTACAATCAAGTCCATGCTACGGGCATTTGCAGATCAGTTTAAGAGGGTGTGGGACAAATATTTGCCCCATCTGTTGTTTGTTTACAGAGAGGTTCTCCGGGAATCCATGGTTTTTCACCCTTTGAGTTGCTGTATGGGCATAGGGTGAGGGGACCTCTAGATTTAATTTGAGATGAGTGGAAAGGTGAGTGTGAGTCTCATAAGGAGTCAGTTGTGGCATACATCCTAAACCTCAGGACAAGGCTCAGGGAACTCATGGGCTTGGCCCAGGAGAACCTGGCAGAAGCCCAACAACAGAAAAAGATGCGGTATGACAGGAATGCTCGAGCTAGAGAGTATGCTGTGGGGCAGCAGGTAATAGTTCTCATTTCTGACAGACACAACATGCTGCAAGCATCGTGGGAGGGACCCTACAATGTGGTAAGAAAGGTAAGTGATGTTAACTACATGGTGGAACAGCTAGGCAGATGGCAGGGGCACAAATTGTACCATGTTAACATGATGAAACCTTACCATGACAGGGAGGCCCTTGTGCTGAGTATTTGCAGTGGATTGCAGGAGGAGTCTGAGGGAGATCTGGGGACTGATCTCCTCAGTGAGATTCGGGTTGACACCTCGGCGGAAGGGGTAGCAATGTCCCAGCAGCTATCTCCTACACAGGTTCGAGAAATCCGAGCAGTGTTGCAGGAATTTGGGGACATGTTCACTGGTAAACCCGGGTGGACCCACCTGGTGCAACACCAGGTGGATACAGGACCCTGAAGGCCTATTAGGCAGGCTCCTTTATAGGGTGCCTATGAAAGTCAAAGAGACTCTGAGGGACGAGGTACAGGAGATGTTGGAACTAGGGGTGATTCAAGAGTCCAGCAGTCCCTGGGCCTTGCCAGTTGTGTTGGTGCCAAAGAATGATGGCAGCACCAGGTTCTGTGTGGATTACAGGAAATTAAATAGTCACACAGAGTCAGATGCTTACCCCATGCCTAGGACAGATGAGGCCCTAGAGCAGCTGGGCGGGGATAAGTATCTTACAACCATTGATCTTACCATGTGTTACTGGCAGGTGCCATTAACTCCCAGTGCTAGAGAGAAGTCAGCCTTTGTGACTGCTTTTGGCTTGTATGCATTCACAAAGATGTCCTTTGGGATAAAGAATGCCCCAGCAACTTTCCAGAGGCTGGTGGATAATATCCTAGCAGGAGCAGGAGGGTTTGCCCTTGCTTAGCTAGATGGTATTGCCATCTACAGCCATTCCTTGCAAGAGCACCTTCAGCATGTCAGGGAGGTGCTGGGCAGACTACAGAGGGCAGGGTTGACCATTAAGCCGAGCATATGTCAGGTGGGTATGGCAGAGGTCTACTACCTAGGACATAGGGTGGGGAGTTGTAAGATAAGGCCAGAACCTGCCAAAGTGGAAGCTATTCAGGCATGGCCTACACCTGTTACTAAAAATCAGGTGACAGCGTTCTTAGGGACAGCAGGGTACTACAGAACGTTCATCCCTAATTATAGTACCATAGCGGCTGCCCTCACAGACCTGACAAGGAAGAACAGGCCAGATAGGGTAGTGTGGAACTCAGCATGTGAACAGGCATTCCAGAAGCTTAAAGAAGCTTTGGGAGGACCCCCTGTGTTAACAAGTCCAGATTACAGTAAAGAATTTGTTGTGCAAGTGGATGCTTTGAACCATGGGATGGGGACTGCTCTTATCCAGATTTCAGAGGGGGAAGAGTACCCAGTGGTTTATCTCAATTGTAGGCTTCAACCCAGGGAGGAATGCTATGCAGCTGTAGAAAAGGAATGTCTAGCTATAGTGTGGGCATTGCATAAACGTCAGCCTTATCTGTATGGAAGAAAATTCACTGTAATGACAGATCACAACCCTCTAATATGGTTAAACAGAGCCAGTCAGCAAAATGACAAATTGCTAAGATGGAGCCTGGGGTTGCAGGCATATGATATGTCAGTGGGATTAGCAATGCCAATGCAGATGGGCTCTCAAGACAGGGAATGGGGTGAGGTATCCTTAGATAGACCTAACCCTCTCAAGCGACGTTTCTCAAGGGTCACTTGAAAAACTAGCTTGAGTTTTCCAGGGGGAAAGAGATGTTAATATTGGGGAAAGATGGGTGAAGGCTGCCAGCCTAGTCAAATAGAATTTGATATATAATTATATCATTTGTATATATAAATGTAAAATACAGGCTTTTGTTCTTAAATGAAAGAAAACACTGTAAAATGTGAACTTCAAGATTGTTGCAACATTGCCATTTGCTGTAAGGAAAACCAAGCCAAGCATTTCAAATGTTCTTTGAAGTAAAATTATCTAAATAGTGGTGCCGAAGTGGCAGGCTGAACTCATTCTTTCTATTGTCTTAACTTAAGGAATAATTGCTAGAGCGTACATATGAAATGTTTTTTATTATTGTAGTTTCCTTAACAGGTGTTAGCTTGCTAAATAATGTAGTTTGTTTGCCTGAGAACTCCAGACTAAGTGGCAAAATGATGTAATGTGTATACTGGGAAAACCTAAGTGTCAAAATGATGTAAACTGGGAGGGCCTAGCAAAGATGTTTGTTAGTGTGTTTAAAAACTATTGTTCAGTGAGATACTGGGAACATTTTGATCTAGATGTCCCACTTATCAGCACTCTGCCTGTTGTCTTATGTAAATAGTGTCTTAAAAGTATGTTTTCTTGTAGTAATAGCTAGGAACTTAGAAGAAAGTTAGACAAGTGTTTTTCTATTATACCAGAACTTTCCTACTGTATTGTTTTAAGTTTCTGTGTGATCTCTGAACTCTTAGATATCACTGTGGTGTAGTAGTATTGTCTTGTGTTTTTAATTATTTATTATTAAATATTTTAAAACCTTTACCTGTGGCTGGTTTGTGTAGAGATAAGTAAGCTCTAGAGTACATTGCATATTTATAGAGTTTATTGTAATAAGCCACTCTAATAAGCCTTAGACTGAATAGTCACATTACCAATTGGATAATAATATTGTACAGTAATAATTCGATACCCTTTTAAGTGCCTTTGGGTAGCTGATAATTATTAGCTGGTGGCAGTAGAAATTACTACTGTATAGTCTCGGTAAAGGGGCATGGCTGGAGAATCTGTGTCAGCCTTTCCCAAGAGTGTCTGTGAAGTTGTATAAAAAACTTATCTCAAAGTGTGTGTGGTATGTCAGCTACCTGGGCAGGGACATGAAGCACTGGTGGGATAGACAGGGTACTGGAGGTTAGCTTGCCAGCTAGGCTGAGATCTGGACCTTATAGCTGTGCCAGTGTGGAGTCTTATTGGGGACCTGGAGAGCAAGGGAACAACCAGACCCAGACTGACTGTGATCTCTGTGTGCACTTAAGGGAAATAGTACTTTACTGTGTGTATTTGTTATCTTTTCCTCTTATATGAGACACCCTCCCTGGTGTTAGTGATGAGGATTTAGGCTTCTTGATTGCTGGGCCAGGGTATGGTTGTCACAGCATCTATCAAAAAGGGTAAGGGATGTTCCCTGATGTCCTGACCAAATTTCCCTTAGTAGTATAAATACCACCTCAGGTATACCCTGAATATAGGCTATTAGCCTAGTAGGACTAAGCCGTTTAACAACGGATAAATAAAATAAAATATGCAAGTCCAGATTTTCTGTCATTTGGTCTGCACATTTCAGGATTTGACAATTCAAGTTCCAAGATTTTAAATAGTTGCCAAAATTTCAAGGCTGCTCTGACCATGCAGAATCTTATTTGGTTACTCTTTCACATGCCTCGTTCACTCAGATGTAAAGGTGGTTCCCACTGGATACCATTAATGTGCAGTTGAAGAACAGTCCCTAAAAACTCATTGACCTTGGAATGGAAGTTTCCATATGACTCCAAAGTTAGAGAGCAGATCACAGTATAAGCACATAATTGACATGTTCAAAGCCCCACCTCCAGCAAAGCTGACTGATCTATCATACGCTTAAAACACAGTCTTTTAATTTCCCCTTTGCCATCTCATTAGTAATTTAAAATGAGTACCTTTGCATGATTTCACTTATACTTCCAGGAAATATTTTAACTTTAATAGGATTTGAAGTATTTCTTCTGCTCCAGCACATATTGTAATTAAGTAACAAATGTTGTGTCCAAAACCTCTGTATACAACATTCCCATGTACCAGTTCTGCTGTCATCTTCATGAGGTATTCTGGAAAATTATCTTTCAATCCATTATTCTTTCTATAACCTCCTGCCCTCTTGTATCTTGTGGACACATGTCAGTCTTTGAGCCATGTCTCCTCAGTATGCGTGAGCTCAAAGAATTTCCATCTCTCTGTCTGGATAATCCCAAACTTGCCTCAAGACTCTGAATTCTTCCACTGCTAAGTAAGCCAGCAACAAATGAGTGTTTTCTTTTCCAATTTGCATCACCTGATTGCCCAACATTTTACACCAAATAGCCTACAAATGTACCACTCCTTCAATATTCCTTTTGTTGCTCTTCATTGTGTATACAAAAGGGTGCTTGACACCTTAATTCTACAAAGAAAGACAGCACAGCCTCTAATCCTCTAAGCTTGTGTCTGTTTCTCTTTTTTTTTCCTCAGGTAGGACCCATCCCAACTTGGAAACATTTATCCAGAAATTCTAGACGCTGTCATCAAGAGATATTTACTTAAGTGAGTAGGTTGTTGGCACTCTATCGCCTTTCTGCATAGCTCAAATCTTTCTGCTCTCTTGGTCTTTTGTTAACTGTCAAGAATGTCAGAATTACTCTTTGAACTAGGCTGACATACCATGATGCATAGGCTACCAAAATATTCTGGAATAGTCTGGTGATATGTGTCAGAGCCATCAGTTTTAATGCAGCCACTTTTTCACTGGGCAGGACAGAGCTGGCCACTAAGGACATCAACCCTCATTATTTGCCTTTACTTTCAAGTTTGTATTGTTCTGCATCTCAATACCCAAGTAAACCACCCCATCCTAGATCTGTTGATCATCCTGAGTTACAAACAGAACTGTCCCTTACCACTGCATAAAATTTGACTTATTCTAAATTTATATCCAGAGCATTTATTTATTATATGTATTTATTGACATTTGTTAACTGGGAAAGTCCACTGGGTAAGGTCCCCATTTTCATTGGAGGCCCAGGGAGAAAAGCTCCACACAAATTACATTAAAACATACAAGTAGCATAATTAAATACATTTACAATTTGATATGTCATAGTTGCATGCAATTTTATAATCATACAGTAGAGTTCAATATTAAATAAAAGCAGTATTGCACAACTGGAAATTACAAAAAAGTTGCCAAGATGGCTTAAGATTGTATTTATGGAAATTGTATATATGGAATTATACAGAAGATAATTGTTAATGCAGCAAAGTATCTGATTATACATATCATATTAGAAGAATTGATGAGGTTAAGGTGTTTTTTTGTTAGGATTTCAGGAGCAAGAGGGGTTTTGTAGGAAGTGGCTTTGTAGGGCAAACTTAAAGGATTTGTGACAGTTGATTTGAGTTATATGGGGGGGGGGTAAATTATTCCATAGCTTTGCAATGCTTTGGGAGGATAGAGTTTGGTCAGCTCTTTTATTATGTTTGGTAACATTAAGAAGCTATTTGCTAGAGGATCTAAGAGTCCAAGTAGGAATATAAGAGTGAAGGATGAAGCTGAGTACTGGGCAATTGATTGATTTAAAGATTAGTTTGTGGGCGAGCGTCATTTGGGTATAACAGAGGTACTGATAGAAGTCTAACCAATGCAAGTCTAAAATTGTGAGGCATTGATGTGTAGGGTTAGGCTTGCTAGAGGCACATTTTGTTATTTTGTAGTAGCATGACTGGAGTTTGTTGCTGAGAAATGAGTGGAGACTGGTGAAAATGGTGCTGCCATATAGGAGAGATGGAATAAGTAAGGTATTGGCCAGTTTTATATCGGTATGGCTGTCTAGGTAAAGTTTATGTTGATAAAGTTTTCCAAGTTTAAAGTGGATTTTCCTTATAGTATTGAGTATATGTGTTTCGAAAGTGAGTTTGTCGTCAATGGTGATTTCAAGTAATTTTGCAGTCTTTATGATTTCAATCTCTGTGTTGTGAAGAGAAAAGATTTTAAAGTTGGTTGGGGGAGGTTTTATGGAGAAGAGTAATAATTTGTTTTTTTTTGGGGGGGGGGTTAAGAGTAACTGAGCATTGTTTAGCCAGGATTCAATGGTTGTGAAAGTAGTTTGAGTAGTAGAGAGGAGGTCTTCAATTTTATTGGTTGGGGAAATAATGGTTGAATCATCTGCATATTGGACAGTTTTGCTTTGTTGCGTTACCTTGTGGAGATCATTAATGAAAACATTAAAAAGAAGGGGTCCTAGAATGGATCCTTGTGGAACACCTATTTTATTTAATTGGTACTGAGATTGTGCAGTTTACCATTTGACTGATTGTTCTCTGTTATTGAGGTAGGAGACGAACCATGTTAGGGAGCTATGGGAGCAACCTAATTTAGCTAGCTGGGGTAGGAGCTTTGTGTGTGAGACTGTATTGAAAGCCTTTGATAGATCTAGTAGTAGAACATACATAGGGAGACCAGCATCAATGGCTTTGTTCACAGTGTCAGTAAAAGATAGAAGAGCTGTGATGGTACTATGGTTAGGGCGGAAGCCATGTTGGGTGGGGGCAAGAAGGTCATTGTCTAAGAGATGTTTAAGAAATTGAGTCTGGGCACATTTTTCTAGGATTTTTGATAAAGGAGAGAGTATTGATATGGTGCGATAATTTGAAAGGTCATAGGAATTTTCACCTTTGTGTAAGGGAGATATAATGGACTTTTTCCATAGCTGAGGAACATAACATTCTGAAATGGAGCAATTTATGAGTATGCTGACTTGAAGAGCAATTGCTTCAGCAGCAAGTTGAAAGTATTCAGGAGGTAGGCTGTCAGCAACAGGAGAGCAGGGTTTTAGTTTGGTTAGTAGTCTGAGTATGAGAGAGGTAGGTGTGAGATGGATTGTAAAGGCAGGAGCTGTTGGGATATCTGAAGGGGATAAGGAAGTGCAATCAACTGTGGGTACAGTAGAGTCCTGAGATTTAATGGGAGAAAGTCTGACTCAGTTTTTAATATTAGTGATAAAATGCACGTTAAAGTCATGGGCAATTTTCAGAGGTTTTTTTTTCAGGTGAGGGAGATGGGTTATGTGTATTGCCAGGGTTGAGGAGAGAGGAGGCAGATCTCCAGATCTTTTTGGGGTTTTTAGATTGGGTAGTTAGGTTATGGGAAAAGTATTTTTTTATCTTCTATGATTCTTTTTTTTTTCTTTATTTCTGAGAGATTTGTAGTTAATTTCATTTAGCTGTGATCTATTTCAGCATAACTGAAAAGTAGATAAGAATACTGTATTTCTGCAAGATAAATGTCTAAGCCACTGTCTGCAAATATGTTATTTCAGCATAACTGTAATTCTGAAGAAGTTCTGTAATAAATGGGGGGAAAGCACTAAATTTATTCTGGCTCCAGTGTGTGTTTTGTTTTAGTAGTAATTAATGTTTTTGAGTTTTAATAACTGACGAGTAGCTAAGAATACTGTATTTCTGCGAAATGAATGTCTAAACCACTGTCTGCAAATATGTTGTTTGGATATCGGCTGATATCTGAATAGTGACTCCTCCAACTTATTTTTCTGAACTAATTTCATCTAATTTTGAACTAATTTTTCTGAGCTAGTTTCTAGCTCTTTTAAGTTCCCTGTATAAAAACCCGCTTTGGCGCGGTTTTTCACTTGTTCCAACTCAGCAACAGCTCCTCGTGGTCCTGCAGAGTGGTGCTAGCAGCAGAGAAATGTAAAGAGTGACTGCTTTCAAGATTTAAGTATATTTTACTGCTATTACCTGTGCGACCGTCTCTCCTCGCCAAAAAGCGAGTTTAATTTGCTATTTTGCCTGTTTTAAGCTTGTTTTTGTGAATTTCATTACCTGCACTTTTAAAAGTTTGCTTGTTATTTGAATTTAACTGTTGAGGCTGCTCACTCAAGTGCGCTAGCCTGTGTTAAGTTTTTACTGTACATTTTCTGCTGTTAGTTCTGTTAAAAAAGAAAAAAACAAAAAAATCCTTGTTTCCTGCCTTTTCTGATCTAGAATAGTCCCTAATACAGGAATTGCTGTATTCTGGACTTTAGAATAGTTCCTGTGTTGCCCATTTCCTTACTTGGATAGAAGGAAGCTTCTTTGTTCACCAGTGGGAGTGGGGAGCTTTGAGCAGCCTATCTGTCCCTGGAGGAGTGATCTCAGCACAAGAATCTTGTAGTTTATTGACCGTTTTGGGCTAATTTCTTGCTCTTTTAAGTTCCCTGTATAAAAACCCATTTTGGCGCGGTTTTTCACTTGTTCCAACTCAGCAACAACTCCTCGTGGTCCTACAGAATGGTGCTAGCAGCAGAGAAATGTAAAGAGTGACTGCTATCAAGATTTAAGTATATTTTACTGCTATTACCTGTGCGACCGTCTCTCCTCGCCGAAAAGTGAGTTTAATCTGCTCTTTTGCCTGTTTTAAGCTTTTTTTTGTGAATTTTATTACCTGCACTTTTAAAAGTTTGTTTGTTGTTTGAATTTAGTTGTTGAGGCTGCTCAGTCAAGTGCGCTAGCCTGTGTTAAGTTTTTACTGTACATTTTCTGCTGTTTGTTCTGTTAAAAAAGAAAAAAAGAAAAAAAAATCCTTGTTTCCTGCCTTTTCTGATCTAGAATAGTCCCTAATACAGGAATCGCTGTATTCTGGACTTTAGAATAGTTCCTGTGTTGCCCATTTCCTTACTTGGATAGAAGGAAGCTTCTTTGTTCACCAGTGGGAGTGGGGAGCTTTGAGCAGCCTATCTGTCCCTGGAGGAGTGATCTCAGCACAAGAATCTTGTAGTTTATTGGCCGTTTTGGGCTAATTTCTAGCTCTTTTAAGTTCCCTGTATAAAAACCCGCTTTGGTGTGATTTTGCACATAGCGCAGCATCAGGCAGCGCCACTCAACCGAGCTTAAACCATTCTTGGCTCCACAAAATCTGCTCTTCACTTTTTCCCTTAGATCTGCTCTATCTCTCAAGTAAAGACCCTATTTTCAATCTAAAAACCCAGCACTTGCTCTTACAAGCAATTATATAAGTTATCACTAATAAACTAATAGCACTACTTCCACATATACTCCCTTGGAGTACTCATCCCCTATTGGTCCTTTTGGTCAGTCATAAAGGAGTTACTTATACTATACCGGCATGTCCAAAGGTCAGTTGCTAGTTTCCTCTCCAGTCCAGCTGGTGAATCTGGGAATCCTGAGGCAATGTTACATCTGCCTCATGTACACAGACAACCCTCTCCTCCTCCCAATGCGAGAGATGCAACCATATAACCAAACTGGAGGCTAAGCTCTCTCAACGCAGTACTGGCGCAGCCAGTCAGGAGGAGAAGGTAACCATACACACCACAAATCCAGTCGCACATAGACCTACCACATCATCAAACCAAACACATAAACACACTAAAACATACTCGGAGGCTCTAAATACAAATCTGCCTAAGCAGCAGAGACCTCCAAAGCAGACATCCAAGCAACCTCTACCCCAAAACAAAACAAGTGAAACACATACTTCACAAAATCAATGTGCCAAACAGTCACAGCCTTTAAGGCCAAACAACACACCTGATACACTTGTAATAGGTGACTCTATTGTCAGGCACACTGATGTCCCACTCACCAGGCTGAACAAGGAGAAGGTCACGGTGAGCTGCCTGTCAGGCGCCAGGATCTGCCACATAACACAAGCACTCAAGTCACTCCAAAGCAAGTACAAATATGACTCAGTCATTGTCCATGCTGGTGTGAATGACCTGAGACGTACCTCCCTGGACTACATGAAAAGAGACATAGAGGAGCTCTCAGATCATGTAGCCCAGACAGGTATGACCCTGACCTTGAGTAGCATCTTACCCTCACCAAAAATGATGCCACAGTATAAAGAAAAAATGATCAATTTTAACAATTGGCTAAAGTTCTGGTGTCATTCAAAGGGGATCCATTGTCTGTCAGCCTGGGATGACATGCTCGACAAGCCACATTGCTTTGCTAGGGACAGCTTACACCTGTCACCTCTGGGCTTTCAGATACTGGCAAAGGCTCTTGCCACCCCCATAGTGATTTTTTTAGGCAAGGCTCAAAAGACAAACCCACCTCCATAGACAACACAAGGAAAATAAACTAAGGGTAATGCTACTCAATGCCAGAAGTCTAAACCTCAAAATGCAAGCACTCGAAGCTCTCCTCAGCATGGAGAATATCGATGTCTATGCAGTAACAGAGACCTTGTTCAAGGCTCCCGAGAGCACCCCAGCGCTACCAGGTTATACCTCATACCATGCTTTTCGGCCCCAAAACTCGGACGAAACCCAAAAGGAGGGGGAGTATCCATATTCATCAAGGATACCCACACCTCCAGGTTAGTGGCACCGCACGAAGCATCGGAAACCATCCATGTGCAACTAACAGTGGGCAAAACTGCCTTTCAGTTTGTAGCCTGCTACAGACCACCATCCCAGACTCTGGAACCTCACGTAGCTTTCCTGAGAACATTGGAGAATATGAAGGTCTCTCCAAACACCTTTATATTGGTTCACTTCAACTACCCAAACATAGACTGGGAGCACTACTCAAGCCCCAACAACCTAGCCCAAAGGTTCCTAGAATTTATAAACTCAAATGCTATGGAACAACTGGTCACCACACCCACAAGAGGGGAAACATACTGGACCTGATCATCACAAATATGGGGACTCTATGCTCTGCACCAGAGGAACAGCCCTCATTGGTAAGATCGGACCACAAATTAATCTCTCTGGACATCCACATCCTGACCCTACCACCACCCCAGAAAACCACAGTAAAAAATTTCTCCAAGGTTAATTTCACACTTCTCAAAACCAAGGTGAATTCAAAGCCCCCGGGACAGTGGAAACTATGGCCCAGACTGCAGAATCCTTTATAAACGCATTCTATGGACATCTTCAGTAATGCATGGATCATGCAATCACAAATAAAACCAAGACCCAATCCTCCAAAGGCAGGCGTCCTGTCTGATGAACCCCAGCCATAGATAAGCTATACAACAAAAGGAGGACGCTACTGAGGACAGAGCAAAATCCCTTAATAAGAAAGCATCACTGATCAGTACTAGTAAAAACTACAGTCCCTCATAAAATCATCCAAGGCCAGCTTCGAGAGAAAAATTGCACAAGACACTAAAGATAACCACAAGGCCTTCTTTAGTTATGTTAGGAACCTGGGTGGCAACTCCCAGATATGTTCGGAGTTAGTCCAAAATGACAAGAAATACACTGAACCCACAGACATTGCCAACATCCTGGCGAATAGGTTCAGTGCAAACCCCCCCCCCCTTCACCCCCAAAAGAGCAAATATCTATCCCAGCAGAGAGTTGTCTCCCTGTTATCTCAGATGCTCAGGTGAGAGCTGCCCTCTCCAAAGCAAAAAACACAGCATCAATGGGACCATACGGTGTCCTGGGCTGCATCCTACATGAGCCCCAAGAAGAGCTAAAACCTCATATTAGGTTACTGTTCAGTCTCAGCCTTATTACAGGATATGTACCCAAGGAATGGCATACAGCAACAGTGGTCCCACTTCACAAAGGTGGTGCCTCAACAGACCCTGGAAACTATCGCCCCATAAGCCTGACTAGCCTGGTCTGCAAAGCTATGGAGCGGATCACCATGGAACTCATAAACAAAGCCATTGGGGAACTACTGACACTAGATCCTACACAATTCAGCTTTGTTAAGGGCAGATCCTGCCTCTTGAACCTGGTCAACTTCTTTGAAACAGTCACCAAGGCCATAGATGAAGGGAAGGTAGTCCACACAGCCTTCCTGGACCTCACAAAAGTCTTCGACAGCATACCCCACTCTGGCATCATAAATAAGCTCTCCAGCCTAAATATCAACCCCTATGTCATAAGATGGGTTGCAAACTGGCTCAAGGACAGAACCCACATGGTCAGAATTGAGGGAGCCATGTCAGACTCTAAACCTGCTACAAGTGGCATCCCACAGGGCTCAGTCCTGGGACCGCTCTTGTTCGGTATATATTTTTCTAAGGTACAGGCCAACATGGGAGGACTATGGCTGACCAAGTTCACAGACGACTGCAAACTGGATGCCATAATCGACTCTCCAGCTGACACAGGCATCCTCCAGAAGGGTCTCACAGAGACGGACAACTGGTGCCAAAGCCATGGCCTAAAACTAAATGCCAAGAAGTGTATAGTCATCCCCTTTGGGAAAAACAAGGTGCCCATAAATTACCACATAGGCGGTAATCCATTAAGTATGGAGGAAATAATTAGGGACCTGGGAACCCAAGTTGATAGTAATCTCTCCTTTGACAACCACGTTGCCAAAGTGGTTAGAAAGACCTTCTATATAGCCCACCTTATCATGAAAGGATTCACATCTTGATCAAGGGAGGTCATTGTGCCCCTTTACTCATCACTCATCAGGCCCATAATTGAATACAATGCACCGTTTTGGGTGTACCTTACCCGATACTTGCAGCAACTGGAAAGACCCCAAAAGTACCTCACCAAGAGGATCAAGAGTCTCAAACAGATGACCTATGCTGCCAGGTTAAAGAAACTCCAGCTCCACTCAGTTGCATACAGCCTACTTAGAGGTGATCTGTGCCTAACGTATAAAGCCATGTCCAACCCAGAATTAATGGACATGCTCCACCTCAAAAAATCCAAATCCACTAGAGCTATGCGCTCAAGGGACTTGAATCTCAACACAGAAATTAATAGGACATGCTGGAGAGACAGATTTGTGACTCAGAGGCTCCCAACACTCTGGAATAAAATCCCAGTCCATATCAGGCAGAGCCCCTCACTGACTCTCTTCAAGAGAAATCTTGACGAGTGGATGGGAGATCTTAGGTTCACCCTGGGGATCACTTCTGTGTTGCTACTAGACAGAAGCATAGTAAACTAACCTGAAAAGGGCACAGTAAAACCTATTTTTAAGGGGTGGCAAAAGCCAATCACACTCTGGCTAGGCTGATAAATACCCTAGGGCATATAGCCTAGTATCAACCTATGAAACTATGAACGGTCTATTCACATTATTATATGCTTGTGGAAGAATTTCTTCATGTTTTATTTTTTATATATATATACTAGCTGTACCCAGCCATGCATTGCTGTGGCTCAGTCTGGTTAAATGGAAAAGAAAGAAAAGAGAAAGCGCACGTTTCTAATATGTTTAATTTCACAATGCTTGTGGGTATGCAATATTTTTTGTTGTTCCATTGTCTGTGCAGATATAGAGATTGTCTGGTTTGCTGACTCTAGAACATGCAGCATATAATTGTCCATGTGAGAAGCAATCCGTGTGTAGATCTAAACCACACAATTCTAAAGATTGGCCCTGAGCTTTGTTGATGGTGATTGCAAACGCCAATCGAATTGGTAATTGCAATCTCTTAAATTGAAATGGCATATCTGTTGGAATCATAGGAATGCGAGGAATGAGGACATCTTTACCTTTGAAAGGTCCTGTCAAGATTGTTGCTTCTATGACATTGCTCATTAATTTTTTTACTGCAAGCCGCGTGCCGTTGCAAAGCTTTGGCTGGTTGATATTTCACAACATGATAACTGGCACGCCAATTTTCAATTGCAGTACGTGCGGTGGCATCCCTGGCAGATCGAGTGAATTCAAAAATTCTGTTGGATAATTAACCGCTTCATCTGCTTCCACAACAGGGTCGATGGACTTGTATGTGACTGCCTTGCTTTGAATGTTAGACTGAATAATATTGTTAAGTTTGTAGACGTCTTTGTTCTTGGCCACAAGAATAGCTCGTTCAGTCAGCCAATCGTGATTCTTATAATTGGTTTGAATATTGGGAAATACTTTTTCAACCAATTCTTCTTTTGACGTCACTAAATTGCAGAAGTTATGAGGCAATGAAATTCGTCCTGAGGTCAGATCAACCGGCACCTTTCCATTCCCAATTTCCAGCAATTGATGTGAGAATATCTCAGCTGATAGATCGTTTTGCAGCTGGACATGCATATTTGTAGTTAATTTTAACGTCTTTATGTGTTGCCACAAAGTAGAGTATTTCAGGCAAGCATTTATTTCGTCTGCTGGTGTCGATCGAGGAGAACGAAGCAGATCTGAATCTGCAGAACGCGATCGCCATGCTTGCAACCATGCATCCTCAAGTCTGGCTGCACATCGCTCTGCTGCTTCCTCGGCATGTATTTGAGCCATTCTTTGTCTGTTTCGCTCATTCGCTGATGCCCGTTCTTCCTCAGTTTGATTTGCAATTACTCGTCGCACTGCTTCCGCTCCACAAGTACAACGACCTAAGTTTGATCTTCTGTGAGGCATTATTTGGATGAACTAAAGCAGATTGATTGCACTGTAAAAGAAGTAAGAAACTTATAACAAAAACATATAAAATTACATATTTGTATACAAATATATAGAATCCATAGTAGGTATATAAAAACATGTGCGTATTCGAATGCAACGTTGTATGAAAATTTCAAAGCAATTGGTGAAGAACTTTCGGAGATTTAAGATTTTGAACAAACGAACATTTACATTTTTATCTATATAGATTAACCAGGAATCATTGATAGCTAGAATGTGTGGCTTATTTTCTGCATAGCTGTGTGTCTTAGTTGTTTTGTTGCAAATTCGTCTTGCATTAATATGCTAAATTACTAGACCTACTTGAGTAGTTTTATGGCATACAGGATTGTGAATAAATACATTTGAATGAGTACAATATCCATTCCTCTGTTCATTTTTAAGTTAGCAGATTTTGTTGATACTTGAATGAATTAACTTAATTTTAAGCATTTCTTTCTTCAGAAAATAATTCTAACTATAAAAGTAGAGTTCAAATAAAGGTGACTGTCTATGTTGACATATGCAGGAATGACCCAAGTGCTTGTTTACAGCTCTCTAGTCTGTTTCTGCCTCTATTTTAAGTTACTAATTTCTGTTAATAAATGAGATACACTATAAAAAGGAAACACTCAAGGAAAACATGTATGTACATGAATGCTGCCTGTGAAATACTGTGCACAGGGCTAATCTACTGCTGACTAAAGACTGACGTTTCAAGCATGAATTACCCAAGGCTTAAGATGTTAAGAATTAGTAGGTTTCCATGGAAGTCATGCCCAGGAAATGTTCCAGCAGTAGTGTTCTTTTCCGGGTGACTTCACCCCTCTTTGAGTTGGTGTGACTATGGAGCTGTATATATAAGTAAGGGATGTAGAGGCACTTCTGTCCCACATTGGTGAGGTGCAAGGGGACCTGCACATAGGTTTTGGTATTTTTTTTTTCCAGGAAGTAGAGTTCGGGGAATCCAGTCTTAAGCAGGTTGACAGGTAGGATTCTGACCTCTGGTAACTTACTGGTTAAGTAGTTTAAGGGACCAAAAAAAAAATGAAAAGATAAAATTGTAAGAAAAAGACAAATAATAAAAAACATTTGAGTGGCATTACATACATTCAAGTGAAATGTGAACTCTTTGCAGTGCTACAAAGAACAGGACACTGCAAATGCAAATTGTATTTAAGTTCTGTGTGAGTCATTTGTGTTTGCATGAACTCTGACAGTATAATAGCCACATTTAAATCAATTGGTACGTTACTGAACTATCGTTCCTACATTATCCCTTGTGACAGTAGCAGAAAAAAATATAGTTTTAATCAACCAGTAACAACTAAATTTGTTCCGTGAAAAGTTGGAATGCTTGTTGTTACTACATGATAATAGTACCTGACACAGGCCCTTCTGTGTTTGAGGGAAGCCTTCTGGCTTGTTTTTTTTTTTCTTATAACTAGCCAGTTTTCTAGTTTCAGCACTCAAATCTGTTTCTTTGATCTCAGCACTTGTTCAGATAAAAAAAAAAAAAAAAAAAAAAATTTTATCTGCTTTTACTGTACTTGTGTTTCTACCTACTTCATTTTACTTTTGCATCATCTTAAAAATACTCAATTGTATTTATTACTGCTTGGTGTAACTCATTCTAAGCCTTTTGGTTTAAACACTTGGGTTTCGGACCAGTTGTTTTGCACTGAGAGGGTTTGTGGTCTGCACTGTTGTGGCAGAACAGGTAGCTTACATCCTTCTAGGTTGGGAACTGCTGATTGAGGGCTCAGTGTCTGTTATTCTAAAAGTGTATTAATTCTGGTTTAAGCACTTGGGCTTTCAGGCCAGTTATTTTACATTAAGAGGGTTCGTGGTCTGCACTCTTGTGGGAGGAGAGGCTGGACTCTGCCCTTCTGAGCTGGGAATTTCTGGTTAAAGGCTTATAGTGCATGCATATCTGAACTGCTTCTTACCGAAGTTGGTGCGCCTTGTTTGCTGTGGCATAGACTGGATTCGGGCCTGCTGGATCTAGCTTTGTTTGTGTAACTTGAGCACTAATCCAGA
The DNA here is from genome assembly GCF_019279795.1 of Protopterus annectens. Taxonomy (NCBI): domain Eukaryota; kingdom Metazoa; phylum Chordata; order Ceratodontiformes; family Protopteridae; genus Protopterus; species Protopterus annectens. Next base: position 81,177,084 of record NC_056743.1, read on the forward strand.
CATTCTCTAAAGTATTCAACTGTATTTATTACTGCTTGGTTGTAACTTGATTAAAGTGTAGCTATCATTCTAAGTCTTTTGGATTAAGCACTTGGGCTTCAGACCAGTTGTTTTACATTAGGAAGGTTTGTGGCAAGCACTGTGGTGGCAGGACAGGTAGCTTTCATCCTTCTAAGTTGGGAACTGCTGATTGAGAGCCCAGTGTCCAAGGGTATTAGTTCTGGTTTAGGCACTTGGGCTTCAGGCCAGTTATTTTACATTAAGAAGGTTCGTGGTCTGCACTCTTGTGGGAGAAGAGGCTGGACTCTGCCCTTCTGAGCTGGGAATTTCTGGTTAGAGGTTTATAGTGCCTGAATATTTGAACTATATCTTACTGAAATTGGTACACCTTGTTTGCTCTAGCATAGACTAGATCCAGGCCTGCTGAATCTAGCTTTGTTTATATACTTGTTGTTTGTTTGCTTGTTATTTCCTGGAAGCTAATTCCACCTAATACTGGCTTCTCAGCTTCTGTGGATCACTAGTGATATCTGCATTGCTTACTGTACTAGTTCCTTGTTTCACTTGAAAGAAAGTTACTGTTTGTCATTTTTGCATTTAGTTACTTGTAACACATTGCACTCAAGTTACCTGGCACTTGCTCACTAAAGCAATTATATAAGTCAGCACTAAAAATTAAAAGCACTACACCCTCACTCCCCACTGGCCCTTGTTTTCAATTATTAAGGAATTCCCAATATTATTCTAGCATGTCCAAAGGTCAGTTGTCAATCTCCTCTCGGTCCAGCTGGTGAATCTGGGAATCTTGAGGCAATGTTATAACTGCCTCATGTACACAGACAACCCTCTCCTCCTCCCACATAACACAAATACTTGCGAGAGATGCAGTTATTTAGCCAAACTGGAGGCAGAGCTCTCTCAACTCAGGACTGGCAAGACCAGACAGGAGGAGAAGACAACTACACACACCACAAAACCAGCCTCACATAATGCTACCACACCACTGAATCAAACACATAAACACACAAAGACATACTCGGAGGCTCTGAGTAAAAATTTACCTAAACAGCAGAGGCCTCCAAAGCAGACACCCAAACAACTGCTACCTCAAGACACCCCACAAGCAACACATAAACCACAAAGCAGTGTGCAAAGCAGTCACAGCCCTTAAGGCCAAATACAACACCAAACATACTTGTCATAGGTGACTCCATAGTCAGACACACTGACGTCCAACTCACCAGGCTGAACAAGGAGAGGGTCACAGTAAGCTGCCTATCGGGCGCTAGAATCCGCCACATAACACAAGCACTCTGGTCACTCCACGGCAAGTACAAATATGACACAGTCATTGTCCATGCTGGTGTGAACGACCTGAGATGTACCTCCCTGGACTACATGAAAAGAGACATAGAGGAGCTCTCTGATTATGTAGCCCAGGCAGGTATGACCCTGACCCTGAGCAGTATCCTTCCTTCACCAAGAATGATGCCACAATATAGAGACAAGATGATCAGCTTTAACAATTGGCTTAATGTCTGGTGTCATTCAAAGGGGATCCAGTGTCTGTCTGCCTGGGATGACATGCTTGACCAGCCACGCTGCTTCGCAAGGGATGGCTTGCACCTGTCACCCTGGGATTCGGATATTGGCTAAGGCTCTTGCCACCCCATAGTGCCTTTTTTAGGCAAGGCTCAAATTCTAAACCTACCACCCTAGAAAACAAAAATGGGAAGAAACTGAGGGTAATGCTGCTCAATGCCAGAAGTCTAAATCTCAAAATGCACGCACTCGAGGCCCTTCTCAGTATGGAGAACATCGATGTCTGTGCTGTAACTGAAACCTGGTTCAAGGCTCCTGAGAGCACCCCGGCACTATTAGGTTTTACCTCATATCATGCGTTCCGGCCCCAAAACCCGGACCGCACCACAAAAGGAGGGGGTGTATCCATATTCATAAAGGATACCCACACCTCCAGGTTGGTGGCAATGCACGAAGCGTCGGAAACCATCCAGGTGCAACTAACCATAGGCAAAACTGCTCTACAAATTGTAGCATGCTACAGGCCACCCTCTCAAACTCAGGAACCCCACACAGCCTTCCTGAAGACACTGGAGGGTATAAATGTATCTCCAAACACCATCATATTGGGTGACTTCAACTACCCGAATATAGACTGGGAACATTACTCAAGCCCTAACTTTCTAGCCCAACGGTTCCTGGAGTTCATAAATTCAAATGCCATGGAACAGCTAGTCACTGTTCCCACGAGAGGAGAAAATATACTAGATCTCATTATCACAAACATGGGGACAAAATGCTCCACACCGGAAGTATATCCCTCATTGGTGAGATCTGATCATAAACTAATCTCACTGGAAATCCACATCCCGCCCCACCCCAAACAAAAAGACCACAGTGAAGAACTTCTCTAAAGCAAACTTCACACTACTCAAGACTGGTGTGGTATCCTTCAAGGCCCCTGAGCCAGTGGAAACCACAACCCAAGCTGCGGAAGCCCTTACAAATGCCTTCTATGAACACCTCCAGGACTGCATGGATCAGGCAATCCCAAATAAAACCAAGACTCTTTCCACAAAGGGCAAACGTCCAGTCTGGTGGACCCCAGCCATTAACAAACTTTACAATAAGAGGAGAAAGCTATTACATGATAGAACAAAATCCATAAAAGGGAAGTCACCCCTGATCATTATTAGTAAATAAATATGAGCACTCATAAAATCAACTAAGGCCAATTTTGAGAGAAAAATTGCCATGGATTCAAAGGACAATCATAAGGCCTTTTTCAGCTATGTTAGGAACCTGGGTGGAAACTCCCAGATATGCTCAGAATTAGTCCAAAATGATACAAAAATCACTGAACCCACAGACATTGCCAACATACTGGAAGACAGGTTCAGTGCAAACTTCACCCCCCTCTCCTCCCCTAAAGGAGAGATAACTATCCCAGCAGAGTGTAGCCTCCCAGACATCTCAAATGCGCAGGTGAAAGCTGCTCTCTCTAAAGCTAAAAACACAGCATCAATGGGACCGGATGGTGTCCCCAGCTGTGTGCTACATGAGCTAAATGAGGAATTAAACCCGCACATAAGGCAGCTGTTTAATCTCAGCCTTACCACAGGATACGTGCCCAAGGAGTGGCGATGGCAACTGTGGTCCCACTCCACAAAGGCGGTGCCTCACGGACCCTGGTAATTACCGCCCCATAAGCTTAACAAGTCTAGTCTGCAAAGCTATGGAGAGGATCATAATGGAGCTCATAAACAAAGATATAGGGGACTTGCAGACATTGGACCCAACCCAGTTTGGCTTCGTCAAGGGCAGATCATGCCTTTTGAACTTGGTCGACTTCTTCGAAACAGTCACCAAGGCCATTGATGAGGGAAAGGCAGTCCATACAGCCTACCTTGACCTTGCAAAGGCCTTCGACACAATACCCCACTCGGGTATTGTAGAAAAACGTACCAGCTTAAATGTAAACCCATATGTCACAAGATGGGTTGCAAACTGGCTTAAGGACAGAACCCACAGGGTTAGAGTTGTTGGCGCTATGTCAGACTCCAAGCCGGTCACAAGCGGTGTCCCACAGGGCTCGGTCCTTGGCCCCCTATTGTTTGGCATCTACTTCTCAGAAGTACAGGCCAACATGGGAGGACTTTGGCTGAGAAAGTTTTCAGACAACTGCAAACTGGGCGCCATAGTGGAAAGTGCATCGGACACGGATATCCTTCAGAAGGGACTCACAGAAACAGATAGCTGGTGCCAGAGCCATGGCCTGAAGTTAAACGCCAAAAAATGTATAGTCATACCCTTCAGGAAAAACAAGGTAACCCCAAGCTACCATATAGGTGGCAATCCACTAAGCACAGAAGAGGTTATCAGGGACCTGGGGACCCAGGTTGACAGTGGCCTTTCTTTTGACACTCACATTGCTAAAGTGGTTAGAAAGACCTTCTACATTGCCCACCTGATCATGAAGGGATTCACATCCAGATCTAGTGAGGTCATTGTTCCCCTGTACTCTTCACTTATCAGACCAACGATCGAGTACAATGCCCCATTCGGGATGTATCGCACCCAACATCTGCAGCAATTGGAGAGACCCCAAAAGTTCCTCACCAAAAGGATAAAGGGACTCCAAAATCTGTCATATGCTGCCGGATTGAAGAAACTCCAGCTCTATTCAGTTGCATACCGTCTGCTCAGAGGTGACATGTGCCTGACATACAAGGCCATGTCCAACCCGGAATTAATGGACATGCTCCACCTCAAAAAATCCAAATCCACCAAAACCACTAGAGCAAGTGACTTAAACCTTAGCACAGATATAAATAGGACGTGCTGGAGGGATAGATTTATCACTCAGAGACTCCCTATGCTGTGGAATAAAATCCCGGTCCATGTGAGGCAGAGCACCTCACTGGCTCTGTTCAAGAGAAATCTTGACCTGTGGATGGGAGATCGTAGGTTTATCCCAGGAATCATCTCTGTGTCACTGCTGGACAGAGGCACAACAAACTAATGGGCACAGTATTTTTTCATATAAGGGGTGGAGTAAGCCACAAAAATTTGGGCTAGGCTTATAAATGCCTTAGGGCAGATAGCCTAGTATAAACCTATGAACCTATGAACCTATGTTGCAAAAGTGTACACATTTTCCCATACCTATCAACAATTTTTCCGTCCTTATTAGAAAGAGTAGGATAGGCAATAACAAAGTGCTTAGCAGTGGTGGAATCAACTAAATAGATTTGGGAATAATGTATAAAAATGTAAAAGTCTGAGGAACTTTATATATCCTATCTGCCTTTTTAGATGCAGCTGTCTGACTATCAGGACAACACACACATCCTCTAAAGCAGACAGAATGTGAGGTATGGGTGTCAGTTCTGAAATGCCCTTCTGTAACAACTCACAAAATTTTATAATGGACTGAGAAACCTCAGTGTTCTCCTACTGTAAACACCGGTGTTAGAGTGTATTAAGGTTGAAAGTAATTCTGCTACAAATATGCTAAATAAATAAGGCATAAAATAAAGCTTGCTTGCTTAAATGTTAAAATAGAGTTTAGCAATATGTAATTAGCATCCATACTAAATGACTGTGCCTTGAAAAATAAGGAATCTGCTTAATGGACATGTTTCCTTACAGACTCAACAAAAATGAAAGAAAAACAATTCTGCATACATTGCACACTGTCAGCAAGGAAGTTGACCTGCTTCCTTAAAGAATGGACATGCTTTTCACAGAAAAACAATCTGTATGTGATTTTTTCTCATATGTTTCCTTAGAAACATGTTTTTTTACACTGTCAGCCAAGGAAGTTTGAATGGATGTGCTTTTATCAAGTCAGCATTTGTAGTGCTTCCCACAAGATGTTTCCTTAAAGACAATATCAGCATTGTTTCTCTACAGGATGAAAAACAATTCTATTAGATGCTTTCTTGCAAACATCAGAAAACAGATGTTTCCATACAAAGTCCAAAATAGAATACCAAGAAGAAAAACAGGATCTAAAAATACTATAAAACGACTGTAGCAGATGAAATTGTTAGAGGTATCGGGTAGGAACACACTTGTTCCGGGGTAATTTACAGGAGAATTATCTTCTATGCTGATCAAGAAGTAAAGTGGTACAGTGTAACTAAAGCTGCACCAGTAGTTTTTGTGGTTTGCAGGAGACCAAGTCATAAATGTACGGTTACATAAAGCAAGAGTACAGTTCATAGGTTCAAAGGTAGGTACTAGGCTACGTAAGCCTAGCCAGCAAAGTACCATAGCTTATGCTACCCAAGAAAGTTATTTTCCTGTGCCACTGTCTAGCAGAGACACAGAAGTGATCCCCGGGGTGTATTTCCTAATTCCCATCCACTCATCAAGATTTTTCTTAAATAGTGCTAATGAAGAACTTTGCTTAACATAGATGGGTAGCTTGTTTCAGAATATAGGAAGTCTCTGGGACAGGAATCTATCCCTCCAGCGTGTCCTGTTTATTGTGGTGACAAGGTTTAGGTCCCTACAGCATGTAGCTTGGAGGGATTGGGATTTCTTTAGGTGTAGTATGTCCAGCAGCTCTGGGTTTCACATAGCTTTATATGTTAGGCAGAGATCACCTCGGAGTAGGCGATATGATACGGAGTAAAGCTGGAGTTTTTTGAGGTGGTCAATGTAGGGCATTTGTTTGAGGCCAGTAATTCTCTTTGTGAGGTACTTCTGTGGCCTTTCCAGCTGCTGCAGATGTCTTGTGAGGTACATTCCAAAAGAGGTGTTGTACTCTATGATGAGTCTAATGAGTGATGAGTAGAGGGGAACAATGGCATCTTTTTTCCTGGATGAGAACCCTTTTATGATGAGGTGTGCCACATAGAAGGACTTCCTGACTACTGTGGTGATGTGACTATCAAAGGAGAGACTACTGTCCACCTGGGTCCCAAGGGCTCTTATCACGCATTCGGTGTTAAGTACATTGCTGCCTATGTGGTAGTTCATGGGTACAGAGTTTTTACCAAAGGGGATGACACTGCACTTTTTGGCATTGAGCTTGAGGCCATGGCTCTGACACCAGGCATCTATCTCAGTGAGGCCCTTCTGTAGGATGTCCACAGAGGCCTTCTGTGTTAGCCTGTACTTCAGAGAAGTAGATACCAAACAGGAGAGGTCCCAGGACGGAACCCTGTGGTACTCCACTTGTCACTGCTTTGAGGTCAGATTTGGAGTCTGCAACTTTTACAGTATGTGTTCTGTCAGTGACCCAGTTGGCAACCCATCTTGTGACGTAGGGATTTATACCTAGTTTAGTGAGTTTAGCTATAACCCCAAAATGAGGGATGGTATTGAAAGCCTTGGGGAGGTCAAGATAGGCTGTGTGAACCACCTTACCCTCATCCATGGCTTTGATGACTGCTTCAAAGAAGTCGATCAGGTTCAGGAGGCATGATCTGCCTTTCACAAACCTGAACTGGGTGGGATCCAGAGTTTGGAGGTTGCCAATGTCTTTGTTTATGAGTTCCATGATGACACATTCCATGGCCTTGCAGACCAGGTTAGTCAGGCTAATAGGTCGATAGTTCCCGGGATCAGTGGTGGCTACCCCTTTGTGGAGTGGGATAACTGTTGCTGTGTGCCATTCAGTGGGCACAAAGCCTTATGCAAGGCTATTATTGAACATGGTGCTTAAGTGGGGAGCCAGTTCATTCTGAAGTTCATGTAAAACGCAGCCTGGGATGTTGTCCGGTCCCATGGATGCTGTGTTTTTGGCTTTAGAGAGTGCAGCTTTTACCTGTGTAGTTGTGCCCTTTAGGGGGTGAGAGGGGGGTAAAGTTAGCACTGAACCAATCTGCCAGGATGTTGGCAATATCAGTTGGTTCTGTCATTTTCGTGCCTTTGTGCTGTAACTCAGAGCAGATCTGGGTGTTGCCATCTAGATTCTTGACATAGCTATAGAACACTTTGTGGTTGTCCTTGGATTTAGTGGCAATTTTATTTTCGTAGCTAGCTTTGGAGGATCTTATAAGGGATCTCAGCTTCTTACTAAGGCTGACCAGGGAGCTCCTCCACTCGTGGGATTTTACTCTCTTTTGCAACAGTTTCTTCCTTCTGTTGTACAGTTAGTTTATGGCAGGGGACCACCAGATTGGCTTCTTTTTTTTGGAGGATAGCGTCTTGGTTCTGTTTGAGATGGCACGATTCATGCACTCATGTAAGTGCTTATAGAGTGCATTTGTGTAGTATTCAGCAGTTGTAACTGTATTGTCCATCTTCATGGATGTCATGAAGTTTACCACTTCTGTCTTAAGAAGCATGAAGTTGGCTTTGGAGAAATTTTTTACTGTGGTTTCCTAAATGGGGGTTGGGGGCGGGATGTGCTATAGTGCAGGGAATCACATGTTTTTTTAACAAAATGGAACTGTTACAGTTGGTAATAGTAATTGTATTCAAACAACTGAAATGATGAACCTTCACAACCACATACCAGTACGTGGAGTGGGTCTGTATTAGAACATTGAAGTTTCAGAACTTCGAATGTTCTAATATCGACCCCTAATAAGCAAAAGCTGAAAATAGCAAAGTTTCAGAAAAACAAATTCTTTCCTAGGGAAAGAATTTGGTTGTCTGTTCCTGTCACTTCGGTATTTTCAGCTCTGTGGTGGAAAGTTACGGGTCGGGTTCAGGTAAGTGTGCGATTGTGGACGTGAGTGTTAGGGCGGGTTAGGTGAGTTAGGGTTAGGGCTTGGGTGAGGTGTGTGCGATAGTGACAGACCTTAGGGTTACGGTTTGGGTTAAGGTAAGTGAGTAGATAGTGGTGTATGTACAGTTTAGTGTAGGTTTAAATGTAAAATTTTAGGTGTATGTGTATGGATTGCTGTTTGTTTGGAGTGTTTGTGTTGTGTGTATGTGTTTTGGAACAGTAACTTTTTTCCCTAGGAAAAAATTTGCTGTTCGGAATTTTTGATGTTGTCAGTTTTCGGTTACTAGGGGTCGATATTAAAACATTCGAAGTTCTGAAACTTCGATGTTCTAATATAGACCCTGTGGAGTATTTTGTTCATGGTTTTCCTATTCTAATACCAGCTAAGGGTCAGTTAATATTAAGTGACACAGTGCTATTTCATTTTTCACAAAATGCTAAAAATGAGTGTAAAACCAATATTTCATGTTGGCGAGGTAAAACAAATAAACACTTTACAGTTGTACATGATAAAACTCCTACTATGGGGTTAGTAAATGGCAGTCTGATAAATAGCCATGTTGCTCTGTCAGATGGGTTATATTACATCTGTGGTAAATATGCTTATAAATGGTTACCAAAGAAATGGGATGGCACCTGTTATATAGGGCTAGTGGTACCAGCAATTCATCATGTAAAAGAGTTACCAAAAGGAAGCATTAGAAATGGAAAAAAGAAAAATGATATATTATCTGTGATTGAAATCCAGAAAATCTAGTGGATGCCCTAGATACATCACATATCTATCACCAAAATCTTGATTATATAAAATTAAAAGATATGGATTTAGGAGATGATGTAATTTCTGGAGTAGGTACTTTTCCTTGGTATGGGGCTGCAAAAGCCATATGGGAGCTGAGGAAACTATCCAAGCTAGTTGAGGTATTGGCAAATGCCACTTTCAATGTAGTCCTTGATATTACTGTCTAAATGACAGCTATGCAAACTATGGTTTTACAAAATCGAATGGCATTCGATTACATGCTAACATCCCAAGGGGGTACATGTGCTGTAAAAGGAGAACAATGCTGTACATTTATTCCAGTCTGTAAAAGCGCATTTAGAAATGATTGCACAAGTATTGCAACATATTAGAAAAAAAAATGGAATGACTATTGGAGTGAGGGGTTCAGTAGTTTATTTACAGAATGGAAAGGAAAAATCATTATATTTTTAATTTCTATTATTGTTATTGTAGTGCTTGGTTGGATATTATTTGCATGTATTAAAGTTTGTTTTACAAGAGCTAGTCAAGTTATGTTGTCAATTGTCATAATGAAAAAGTATTACCAAATAATGCTAAATTTGTCTCCCTGGTTTAAAACAAAAAGGGGGAACTGTTAGAGTGTATTAAGGCTGAAAGTAATTCTGCTACAAATATGCAAAATAAATAAGGTATAAAATAAAGTGTGCTTAAATGTAAAAATAGAGTTTAGCAATATGTAATTAACATCCATACTAAATGACTGTGCCTTGAAAAATAAGGAATCTGTTTAATGGGCATGTTTCCTTATAGACTCAGCAAAAAATGTAAAAAAACAATTCTGTATGCATTTCACACTATCAGCAAGGAAGTTGGCCTGCTTCCTTAAAGAATGGACATACTTTTAACAGAAAAACAATCTGTACATGTTTTAGTCATATGTTTCCTTAAAAACATGTTTTCTTACACCGTCAAGCAAGGAAGTTTGAATGGACATGTTTTTATCAAGTCAGCATTTGTATGTGCTTCCCACAAGATGTTTCCTTAAAGGCAATATCAGCATTGTTTCTCTAAAGGATGGAAAACAATTATATTACATGCTTTCCTGAAAACATCAGCAAACAGATGTTTCCATACAAAGTCCAAAATAGAATACCAAGAAGAAAAACAGGATCTAAAAACACTATATAAAGACTGTAGCAGATGACATTTTTAGAGGTATTTGGTAGGAACACACTTGTTTGAGATAATGTACAGGAGAATTATCTTCTATGCTGATCGAGAAATAAAGTGGTACAGTGTAACTAAATCTGCAACAGTAGTCCATGTGGTTTGTTATAAGAATAAGTTATTTATTAGTCACTGCTCTTAAAGTAACAGAGTGTTGTGCTGCAAAGTATATTCTTTCATCAGTGTACATCTTGCAAGTTTCTGTGTGCAGCAGACTGTGAATGCAACTATAACTAGACTTTGATTTCAGCAAAACCCAGCCAACAAGACTTAGTGTCTTAAGACGACTTCGGTTCCAGCACAGTAAGCAGCACCTTGATAATTAATTTTTCAATTGGTACACTCTACAACAGTCTCATAGAAAGTTAAACCCCCCCTTGAAGAATCAGACACTGAACTCTCTTCTGAGTATGAATTAGAAATCTGAGGTAAAAAAAAAAAAACTGCATATATCCCTGCATCTTCCTGATCAGAATCAGAATCTTGAATCTCTTACAGAAAAGAGGAATCCCTTCTTCTTTTACCAAAAAGCCAAATTGTGACAGCAAAACATCTCTTAAATGCTGGATTTACCAGTTATATGCAAGAGGCCATGTGTCATTTCCCTGACGTCAGTTCACAATAAAAAAATTCAGGGACTTCGAATAAGACATTTGGGTACAAAAATGTACATAGTGATAACATAGACTGTGCCTCTTCTGAGAGATTACACTACCTTTTGCAGATACTATTCACCCCCAGCAAACCACATCAGTAATCATTCAGAAGCGATCTTGTAAATGATGTTTGCTTTTTGAATATTAGCTGTCATAAAAAAAATTATACCTGTATTTATTTCTATTTTATACATTGGTTAACAAGGTAATCCCACTGGACACAAGTGTCCCATTTCACTGGTGACCCTAGTGCACTGCCTAGTCACGTGACTTGCACAATAGGTATAATCAATCCCTATACCCTTGACTGTAGTTGTTTATACTTCTGATATTTCATTGAGAAGATAATAAAAACATCAATTACAGTAATATACTTTCACTTGCTGCTATAGGGCATCCCCTTGAAGATTGTCATAAAAAAGTGGAAAAATAAATATAAATGTATTGTGCTGTGGGCAGTATCTGTTGTCTCCACTACCCACAGAGTATCTGCCAGAAAAAAAAAAATGAAAGAACAACCAATCACTGCAATGTATTTCAGGATCTTTCAGACACTAAGTTCTGTCCCACCTCCCCTAACAAGTTACAGCAATGATCACTTTAATGTGATCAGTCTCATCCTGCCTTGTGCTTTCTCCCATCAACAGCCTCCCTTGTTTGTCAACCTTCCATCTTCAAAATTTGGAACACTACCTCAGACAATGTGGAACAAAATATAGAACCTTACTAAATATCAACTAGACAGAACAGAACATGGCAAATAACTGTTTTTTCATACTCAAGAAAGTATTTTTGACAAACTGATATGATTCAGTATTACTTCATATGGTTATTTATTTAAAAGTCATAATCATGAATGTGCGTTACACCCTTTCAGTGTGGAACAGTATGGAATGAAGATTTAAACACACACTTAAATTGACCTCTGAAGCAAATGATAACCAATATTCCTTCTGCATCTATATTAGAAAATCAATAAACACACAGCAGTGTCTGAAACTAATTCTAAATGACACTACCCACTATGACCAGCTAACACAGCAGTAGACAAATTTAGGGCAAACTTTATCCCAGAGAATGTTATCCCTTGTTTGATAATTCCTGTATCTCTTGAAATCAATATAATCATGAAGGATGATGTGCTGAAGATACATTCTGAGAACTAAAGTACAGTTTACTCTCCTGAATCTCAGAAAAATCATATCAAATAATTCCACCAACACAAGGATGTCATATGTAGATCTTCAACAGTAGGTAAGGAAAACTTGGAGTGACAGATTTATTGCCCTATGCCTACTTTATCTTTGGAGCAGACTTTCTCTCCATGTTAAACAATGTGGCCCCGTAGCATCTTTAAAAATCTATCCAGGATGACTGTATAGGATCCCATAAATATGTTCCTGGAATGACCCGAGTTTGCCCTTCCTGAGAAAAAGGTAAAACCTAAGGGTTTTCGTTGGCAAGGTGAATGCAGCGTTTGGAGTCCGTTGCCTACAGACCTATAAGCTGCTTCAAGTGGCTGCTACAAGAAACCTCGCCAGAGCTATCAACCTGTTTGTTCATGAATCAGGCACAAATCTCAAAATAAAGGGCAAGTTTTAAATACTTCACTAATATTTCAGCCGGCACTGTTTGTTCACTTTACAAGAAATGCCAACCTTAGTCTCAACTTCTTTGCTCAAGGGTTGAACAACTTCTATTTTCTGTCTTGCTCAAGAAACTATTTCTTACTTATTGCTTTGGCCCTTTTGGTTGCTAATTGGCTTCTCCTAGCTGTCTGCAAGCCAATTTTCCTTCACTGAAATACTGTTTTCTATCAGCTCTGTTTTGTTTAGTCTTTCTCTTTCCCTAAACTACTGCTAGAGCCGTGATATCAGGCTTTCCTGGCAAGCCATGGTAGATGGAATGCAAAAGTAGCCTCCAAGCAATTGACACCTGCTTTGAAGGGCAGCTGCAGGAAGGGTTAAAAGATACTAAGGGAAGATCATGCCCCTGTCCCTTGAAGCATACACAAACCCTACAATGGTATTAGAGAAAATAAAGGCACATGGCCAGACGTTAGTTATTAAACTCTACCACATTATGCAGATGAAACAGCTGTGGCCAAGTAGCTAAAAGTAATGACTACTTAGAAAACAAAACTCTGACATAAAGTAGAAGAATAAGCATTCAATCCCCCAGCTGTAGCAAAGAAACCAAAGTGCTTCACATGCCATTATTTCCACTGCCTCAAACTGCAGTTCTTTAAAAAATACTTAACTGAAGCAAATAATTGCTTTACAAAAGAAAAGGAAAAAAAACAGAACATCACTATATGTGAGTTTACTACCAAAGCCAACACAGTGTAAAACTTGGAGAAAACATACTTTTTAAAGTATTATGGCCAGCATCATTTTCTTTATTAATTAATTTATTTAAGGAAGTTAATTAACTGTTACCAACCACAATCCAGGACCAGAAGTGAAGAAATAAAATATCATCTGTGTATTTCTGACTCCACTTCTCTTTTGGCAGTTCCTTATAGATATGTATTGCCACAGCGAAAAGCCCAGTAGATTTATTTATCTATTTGTTAAATGAGTAAGTTGGATTATTTTTAGTCATGGCATGATGAGTACAGAATTAAATATCAAACAATAAATTACCACTTTGTTTAGAAGTCACTAACACCATATGGTGTTTACCACTACCGGCATTAAGAGAATATGTACCTCCTTTTCATTAACAGGCAAGCACAGACTGGTTTCTAGCTCTCCTTATATACAGGCACACCTCTCAAATGTCCAGAATTTTGCAGAATGTCTAATATTTTTGCCTTACACATGTTGGTTTCTTTCTTAAGATAATCTGGTCTTCTGTCAAATCACTAAAAATTGTAATCTCCAAATAATTAATATTCTTCAGAAAAAGCATGCTGATATACAACTTGCTTATTCTGCAACTTTCTAAATTTATAAATCTGCCCTGATATTGGTCATGTGTACCACCGTTATTCTTATGCTTTGTCTAAAATTCCTGAACAAAGAAATGGAGAATCTTTGAGCAAAGAAGTTGATGACTGCAGTTCCAGTCTTAGTTCAGGTTCTTCTGCCGTCACGTGATTCTGACTGTGCAGCTAACATGATGACAGGTGAGGGGTAAAGCTCTAGCAAATTACAATTTAAAGGGACCACAGAAAAATGTATGGCATTGTTGTAGAACAGTGCATCCTCAGATGCACAGTAACAAGTTCTGCCTAAACCCTGCCCACTACGCAACATCCAGTGATGTGTTTGATAAGGAATGAATATTCATGGTGATGGCTTCACTGGCCTGATGAATATTCATCAGGTATTCTGCACATTAGGACAAGTGGGGGTACCATTACCTAATGCTAAAGAAACAAGACTATAAATGAAACTAATTTTTTCTTATGTTTTTGCTTTGGGACAAGCCCCCCCCCCTGCACCCTTCACATCCCCTGCAAATTAAATATACTAACTATGAGATCACAGTACATTGAGAAAAAGGATACATTTCCCATTTGTGCTGTAGGGACAGACTTTTAAATTTTATTCTAAAACACTTAGAAAATTGTTAGAATAGCAGAATTTATGTTAGCTTGTGTTTTTTAAAGGGTATGTTGTCCATAACTGAAATATATGTCATTATTTAGTGAGTAATCCTCATTGAGTTGCCAGCAAACTGCAAGTTTTATGAGGATCAAACCAAAAATATGAGGCAAAAATGTGGACAGTTGAGAGGTATTTGGTGACAAAATCAGAACGGCGTTAACAGTTGTGCTCTAAGCTCAATTGATACAGTTTAAAATAAGAAGAATAAAAAACACATTGTCCATTAAAACATTATAACTGTAACATTCCGATATGTAATTTTAACTAGTGTCTGTTGGCCAGTTTTCAATCCTAGTATTCAGTTGACTGCAGCAAAATAGTCCCATGCCTTACAATCTCTTTTAGAGAGATAACTAAAAATGTGCTACAACATAACAGCTACAACATCGGCAGTTAAAAAAATGAAGCATTAAATTATTAGTAGAGACATAGTAAACAAGACAGGATGAATGTAGGCATGATGTCATTGCACTGTCAAATCTGCATGGCAGTCAATCATGCATCATTTGCATATGGAACCATAGCCATTTGGCATGTCTATCACACAAATCATGCCCACTTTTGTTCAGTCCGACCAAGGGGGCGCTGTTCTATAACAGTGACAAATTTGCGGCATTCTCCTATTTTAAAACTACAGTGTTTTCCCCCCAGGCCAAACCAATCATTTGAGAGATATGCTTTCTGGAGTCCCTGACTTTACCTTGCATTTTTACCCTTTCATTCACCAGATCTTTTACTTTTACAGTGAATCACTGAAGCTTATAAACTATAGCAGGTCTGGTCCCATCAACAAAATGAAAGTAGTAGGTAAATGATGTCTCTGTCTATTATTTTGTGACAAACAGAAATAGTGCAAAGTTAGTCAGCAAATAGGATGCAGTGGGAAGGGCATTTGACGTATTTTCATTTTAATTTGTATTTTTAAGCCGGATAGGGCACATTCATGTATTTGTTTAAAGTTGGGGGGTGCTCACCTGCCCCCAGACTATGGTTCCAGCACCTATGCTTTGCTTGAAAATTTGCATTTGCTGACATCAGTCACAAATCTCCTTCACTCTCATCACAGTACTGGCTAACAGATGAAATGAAAGCCTCATTAAAGAACCATGAGGTCGTTTGAAATTCATACCTTTCCCTCTACCTTCCGGACTGTGCTACTTGGGCAGTTATCAACCATTAACTAAAAAATGCTAAGCATACAAATGTTTGATGAGTTGCAAATTACTATGCAATCTCAGTCAAGACATATGCATGTGCTTTTATCATTTTATTTCTTTTCTAACTTTTAATTGTTCTATCCTTGGTCATAGTGCCTACCAGATTCTACCCCCACTCCATAAAAACTGTACTGAAGTCCATACGGTGAGTATACTTTCTGATGTCCTTGCTTCTAAGTGTAAAGGGTGAGTTTTCACTGCATTTATATCTGCTGGTGAAATGTTAATAAATGGCCATTTCCCTTTGTTAGAGCAGGTGCAGTCATGGCTGATATCTGAAGTGGTTATTGATTAGCAAAGATTTGTCCTTTGCATTGAGATAGTAATGGAATTACCTCCTCTGATACTATTCCTGCATTCTCCTCATGAATAGCACTGCATGAGAAAGTCATATGACTTGAAGTTCTACATCTTGGAAAAGTTGTATTTCCATGTCAGAAATGGCTGATCTTGAGTTAAATAAACTGAGTCCAAAGTAGGGGGCAGAAGTCTGTTGCTACAGCTAGTAATATGCTTTAATAATGTATGCTGAGCAGAATTAGAAAGTCTTAATTACTAGATGCATTACAGATGGTTGGCGGAATGTAAAGTAAAAGAGCAAATAACTTTAAGCTCATCGCATACTTTCCTAAAATTTTACTGTACTGACAAAACTGTTCCATTAATGCATTGCCTAATTTGCATGATTTCAAGCTTACTATAACGTGAAGTATGAAACTGAATATGCCACTGTGTTGTTCAGAGTTATTATTTTCACTTAACACAAAATGTTTAGTGCAAATCTAAGCACTGTAGATCTATACAATTCTTTGGCATTTTAAGTTGTTTGTTAGACTGTTGATCGTGATATAATTTCTACAGATGGATGAGGTATTTTATGAGTATAACATTTTGAAACCCCCTTTTGCTGACAGGGCTTCTATATTATGTACTAGGAAGGCACATACAGCTTTTCTACAGAACAGCCAGGAAGTATAGATGACTGCCAGATTTTTTTCTTTAATTTGTGGGACATGAAAAAAGTCAACATGTACAGATTGCAATAGTCACACAACTTTATTAAACAGAGACATATTTATTGATGCTTTTCAATACAAAAAATGAATGACTTGAAGTGCATGACAAAAGCACTAACCTCAATAAACTTCTTATTTTTATTACATTTTATTTTTATCTGGTGACCGTGCTGGCTGACCCACATTTTGTTTTTTCTGATATAATTTTTGTCGTGGGTCTGCCTTTACCAGTTGGATTGATTTTGTTTATTTGGTAACCAAGCAGAAATGATCTGATAACCTAGGAATTTATGTGATTTTTGGTTGTCCGATTTTTACCCCAAGAGGAAAAAACATTCTTGACAAAAAGGCACAAATGCAGACAAGAGTTAGATTTTCTGATATTGCTATTAATTTGCATTTATAAAGTTTGTGCATGGTAGACTGGTTAACTTCATCACATTACGTTTATGTACACTGTGAAAAGATTCATCAACTCTACACGTCACTTATTTCACTATTGTTTCTTTTGGTAGATGGTGGACATAGTAGATATATATTTATGTGCTTCTTTAATTAGTGGTGATTCACTGGTGCACATAATGTACAAAATAAATATTATTCAGTGACTTCTGTTTCATTATTTCTCCATTTAATTGTGTGTGGGTATGTGTGTGTGTGTGTGTGTGTGTGTGTGTGTGTGTGTGTATATATATATATATATATATATACACACATACACACACACACACACACACACATATATATATATATATATATATGTGTGTGGGTTTATGTCAGATTATCAAGTTTTTGTAAACATGAACTTCATATGGTCAAGACCATATGTTCAATTTTCTGAAAACTTGAAACATTTGTATGGAGATTGTAGTGCAGAGGAATCTGAAAATTAGCCTCTTCTCCACTGTAGTGTGATTTCAGAGTTAGTATATACAATTTGCAGGGGTGTTTGCCCCACTGCAAAATGTAAATTTGGGTTGTTTTGTTTCATTCAAGTTATAGGAAAGTCGAACATATGGTCTCGGCCATATGAAGTTTCAGTCTCCTCGTTAATCTGACATAAACCCATATAAATATATATATATATATATATATATATATATATATATAGAGCTATAGATATAGATACCTATATATCACTAGATCTAAACCTTTGTTCGAGGTGATTGTCACTGCAGAAGTGACACCCCACCCCATGTGCAAAATGGGAAAAGGGGTTGAGTATGGATGGATATATCTATCTGTATATATATATATATATATATATATATATATATATATATATATATATCTATATATATATATATATATATATCTATATATATATATATATATATATATATATATTGACATATATATAGTAATAGATACAGCTATATATATATATAATATATAGATATATATATATATATAATAATAGATAGCTCTATATATATATATATATATATATATATATAATATATAGATATATATCTGTGTGTGTTTGTGTGTGTGTGTATAAAATAGAGATAGGCAGATAGATCTTTATATATAGATATATAGGCACGTTTGTTAAAAGTTTAGAGAGATGATGAACATGTGCCTATTTGTTTTATAAGTTATTCATATGTACATATTTCGTTTCATTCTTTCTCATTTTTTAAGCGTAAGCTTTTTTATTTTATGTCTGATGAAATAATGTATTGTTATTGGTTGGTTTTATCACATGACACACCTTGGGTAGTATATAAGGTGTTGTTTTATATGTATCAGGAGTTCTGAAGAAGTCTTCCTGTAAGGCAAAAGTGCTAGACTGCATTTTTGACATTAAACTGGTCTTTTTTGGGTTTCTGTGCCTCAATCTGGTTTTCTACCATAAAGTATTTATTTGCCATGTGTAGGCATTGTCAAGATCCTTGGTTGCTTGAAGGCATATTGATGATAAGATAATCAATTGCATAGACTGTGTGACTGATGAAGGCATAAAAAGTACCCGTGATTTATATAAGCTGTCTCTTAATTGTCATTTGGCACATGTATAGCTGCAAGTATTCAATGCCTCACTTAACGTATCATTAGAAGTCCTGCCATCATAAGAAATACATCCATAGTGGCTCCTTATTAAATCTTGCCACTCAAAGTGCTGGGTACTGAAAAGATGAAAAAAAGCCAAAATACTCAGAGAAGAACGAATCTTGAAAATCACTCTTTTTCTTAAACATTCTTTTATTTGGGGGGGTGTTCCTCTGCACCCCCCCCCCCAAAACTTATATATACCAAATTTCAGAATTCCATTCCTCTGAGACAAGGGGATATTATGGTATTATGGGAAGTGGCATTGCATATTTAGGATATGTAACTCTTTTCCATATTTTAGGATTCATTCTTGCATGTCCCAGCATTTCAAATGGTTATCATCCATGACCGTTTAATATTCCTTGGGATTAGTGGAGAATTAAGCCAGTTTCACTGCATGGTAAAGCATAAAAATGGGGACAAATTTATTATTATTGAACTGAGGACTGACCTGTGTGCAGCATATCAACTACAATGTTGCCTGGATGTCCTTATAGCTACAGTGCAGAGTTCAGGGATCAGATTTACTGATCTGTGGAAATAGATAGCCCACAGGACATTTGAATATAAGTTTGCATGGCAAATCTTACAAATTGTGTCTAACATTTATTTCTGATGTTCTGTAGCAGGAGCTGTTGATTGGCTAGCATACTCAGTTCTTGTTTACTATGAAATTAGTGCTGCTGTGAAGTGATGGGTCTTGCAGTCCGTCCACACAAAACATGTCTTCTGTCTAGCATCACAAGAGAATGCAGTCCAGATGACTTTTTATACTGTTATTATCCCATTCTTTCTGCATAAGCATTGTTTTAATTTTTTCTAAATTTCTTGAATCTTTAAAAATAATACCCATCACAGATTATATTTAAATTTTCTGAATCTGATTTTTATTATGCAGTACAATTAATTTTCATTTGTTATGAACATAGTGCAAAAACTACACTTTTTATTCCATGTTTTATGTTTTTACCGTAGCATTCTCATCAAATAATACATATAAATTAAACATATACTTTCAAACATTCTGTTATGATCTGCTGGCATAATCTGTTTTAAAAATGTAACCATGAAACAAAATAATACAGAAGCTGTTATCAGTTTTTCTCTGAATGAACATGGAATTCTATGGAAAATTATTCTTTGTCAATGGAAAACCTTTGAAGACATTTAAGACCTGTTAAATTTTTCTAATGGTTTTCTGAACATAAAGAATATATGATACACATACAAACTGATAGCCAAATGATAATAGAAGTAGGAAAATATCAAATGTATTGTAATGTCATAAGCAGAATTGGAAAGTGACATCAGTAATTAGCATTGCTGCCTCACATCCCTCACTTCTTCCCTTCAGTTCCTGATTGACATGCCTTTATGTTGAAGTATGCATGTCCTTCCTCTACCTGTATGACTCTTTTATTGGATAGTCCAGTTTCCTCAAATGGCACAAAGCTGTATATGCCATGTTTAAGTGAGCTGATGGGTATCCGTAAGCATCATACATTATATTCAGTATTTATCAGACCTATCATTGAGTACAATCCCTCTATGGTATGTACATCAGAAACCCCCTAACCAGACATCTCCAACATGTGGAACTTCCAAAGAAGTTCCTCACTTAAAGAATATAGGGAATAAGTAACATATCCTATGCAGACCACCTCAAAGCCCCCTGCCTATATTCTGTCTACTAAAGGGTGTTGAGAAGTTGAGAAGAGATCCTTGTTTCACATACATAGCATTTTCAGACCCCCCCCCCCCGATGGACCTCTTCCATATCCACAAAACCTGCAGCACAAGAATTACCTGTTTTAAAGACTTAAACCTTGCCTGTGATATTAATAGCACCTGCTGGAGAGACAAGCATGTATCCATGAGACTACTCATTCTCTGGAGCAGATTCTTCATCCATGTCAAGCAGAATTTGTCCTTAACCCAATTCAAGTCTAACTTGGACAATTGAATGGAGAACAGAAAATTCATCCCTGGTTTGGCTCCTATGACTCTAATGAATGCCAGCAGCCTACAAATGGTTTATCTCCCAGGCCCTGGCTTGTAAATGTTTCATCTCCCAGGCCCTGCTTGTAAATGTTTCATCTCCCAGGCCCTGCTTGTAAATGTTTCATCTCCCAGGCCCTGCTTGTAAATGTTTCATCTCCCAGGCCCTAGCTTGTAACTGTTTCATCTCCCAAGCCCCTTCTTGTAAATGTTTCATCTCCCAAGCCCCTTCTTGCACTTATCAAGGGTACCAGAACATGTCAGAGAGATTTCAGGTGCATGGCTGGGCTTAAAAAGGCCCTTGTGGTCATTAGTCTAGTAAACACCTATGAATCTATGAACTTATGAACCTATGACCCCCTGCCTGTCCAGAATTAATTTCCTTGCTGTACATGCAAAAAGCACAAGGATATCTTCAGGCTCTTCCGTTACACTGAATTGGATTAAGTGGTCATTTGGGAAATGCATGAATGACATGCTTTTTTGCAGTCATAGATGAATGATACTTCTAATTTCTTTTCATCTTTTAAAAGTAGGTACCATGTCAAGTTTAATTTGTTTATTGTTGACTGCCCAGAACTCTGCATGTGTTTTTTTTTTACATATAGAGTAAACGTGACATTAAATTCCTCATTCCCAAACATATTCTACATAGGCTAATTTTTTTTTGTCAGGAACCAAGTGCTACACAAAACGTGAAGCTATATTGTTGAATAACATTTATTATAATATTTGAAAAAGTTGGTGGGAAATAAATTAAAAGCTTTGTTTTATATTTTTAAATCTATAAGTGAACAAAATTATGTACTGCGGTGGTGGTGCTGCGGTAGCATTGTCGCCTCATAGCAAGACGTTGTCCCGTTCGATTCTCAGCTAGAGCGTCTTCTGTGTGGAGGCATACATGAATGGGGCGTGCCTTCGTTGAAGGTTGTGCATCAGGGCTGGTAACCCGGTATGTAAAAATCCACTACCAATCATTAGCGGACTGGAGTTCCGCTGTGGCGACCCCTAACCGGGAAAAGCCGAAAGACATAAACAAACAAATAAGTGAACAAAATTATCTGATAATATTTTCATGTAACACTGCAATATTGAAAATAGAAGTCATATCAAGAAAACGAGGCTATTGGCTTTACAAAAAGTCTGTGCTGCAGTAATCCATATATTTTGCCTTCACAATCCAGCAGAGAAGTTATTTTCAGTATAAATTTTCTGCATTTCCAAGAAGAATGATAATTCAGTAAAGACTGCATTTACATAACTAAACACCCACATATTTCTTTTGCTTTTCTTTAACATCAAAGCTGCAGTATATGCATTCATGTGCAAAAGATTGTTTATATCCAAACCATTTGAAATCATTATTCTAATTAACAAGAATTCTCTGCAATTACACTCAGGGTAATTGCTGTGTCGCAGTGCCTACATAATAAAAAGATGTTGAAAGTGTAGATTCAGTCTTTGACTTTCAAATGCTTGCAGAATC
This sequence comes from Protopterus annectens, assembly GCF_019279795.1. Classification (NCBI taxonomy): domain Eukaryota; kingdom Metazoa; phylum Chordata; order Ceratodontiformes; family Protopteridae; genus Protopterus; species Protopterus annectens. The sequence continues at coordinate 81,199,307 of NC_056743.1, forward strand.
TACATCGAAAGACAATTCAAATTTTTACTGCATACTTATTTTGTTCTATCAATTTTAGGTGAATTCTCAAGATGAGGAAATAAACGGAATGGTAATAATTAATTATTTCACATCACAGATTAAAGAATATTAAAAACGGGTAATAGGTCTGTGCCAGGCTTATAGAAGCCTCAAAATTTTAAATTTCAATGACTGTATGTTACTACATGCCTTTGCTTTTACATACTATGAGTCATCAGTTACTACATCCCTTGATAAAGTACTTATAAAAAAAGGGTTGAGAACTAATTAATTTATCAGTTATGTTCATGCTGTATTAAACATTGTCATTTTGCTGTTATAGTGAAACAGTCTGCACAAACTAAGAATATGCTTAGAGAATCATCATTGTTGACACAGAAAAAACATTCAATGACAATCAATTAATTTTATTTAAGACAATCAAATACAACTATCATGACATCTGATCTCATTATATTGATTTCCTTGTCAAATGGCCAGCATTAAAGTAAATGAGGAACTTGTAGCACGGTGCATTTTATTTTTCAAAATTAGACACTATGCTGTACCTATCACCACTAGTAACAGTGATGGGCAAATAGAAAAAAAAAATTATTGTGTTTCAGCACATTAAAAAGAATTACCATAAAGCAGAGCTGCCCTCCCCTGTTTTACCATAAAACTGTTTGCTAAAGTTAGATCTCTACTCATTATAGGTGGAATGCTCATCCCTGCCCATGCAAGCACAGGTCTGTCTAGATGGATAATGTACTCCATTTTCTTAACGAAGGTTTGATTCTGATCTTCTTCATGCAGTTCATTTACCTTCCAAGCACACAAGGTACCACTGTGTACTTTCATCTACTGCAAGGCACTGGCCTTTTCTTATTTATTGCAGCTCAATAGAAAACTGATACCAATGGCCCATTACCTCTTCAGTGTCCCGCTTATTAAATGACTTACTATATGAGTGAGCATGTGTGCATGCCTGTGTGTGTGTGTATGTGCATGTGAGTGTTCTTGTGCTTGTGAGTGCATGGATATCTGTATCTCTTACCTCTTGATCTCTTATCATTTAGTGCAGGAATCAGAGATAAATCCAAAATGAGGACAAAGGCTCAAAACCAGACAGATGGAAACTAAGCTGCAGTGAGCATATATGCCTGTTTGTGTGTGTGTGTGTGTGTGTGGGGGTGCATTCATTTATGCCATAGTGCCAACCACTACAGACATCTCGTATGTCCTAATCTTAGGCATTGTAATATCTACGTATGATATTGTCACAGATAATGATGCTCCATCCCTGTGCAGATGCCTCCAGTCTACCATAGCTTGGAAGTGGTTTTGTGATTTTTTTCTGTGGTCATCATCATAACATTCCCAGTTTGGGGAAGTATTGCATCTCACTTTGTCAAAACTCTGAATGCTGAACTCCCATTTCATTGAAACAGCGGAACAACAAAGATCTTCCCAGGGTTAAGTAGCCTGTTGTCTGAGACAGTTAACTTTGCACTTGTCCTAACTGCAGTGCGATATTGGAGTTTGTATATTTACTTAGGGGATGGGGGGCATAACCCCCCACTTGTGTGGGCTAGGGACGGTGCGGATTGGGTTTGGTTTCTTTTCAGGTAAGTGAATACTTACCCCATGAAGATCTTCATTGTTCCGCTGCTTCAATGAAATGAGAGTTCAATATTTTGAGTGTTGACAAAATGAAATTTGATAATATGGGATTTTGATGAAGTGAGGTAAACCCATGTGTGTATGTGTCTGTTATTGTGTTTGAGTGTGTACTGTCACTTCTTTGGTCAGGATAAAAGAGATGAACAGTTGTGGGTTTGTTAAGCAGCTTTATTACTTACAAACACATCAGGATTGAGACTTAGTAAACAGACTGACTACTGTACTCATACGTATTAACACTCTGGCTGTTCACTCAAAATGGCATTGCTGCCTGCAAGTGCTCTCTATTTATACACACGTGCTCTCACTTTGAAATGCTTCTTAAAGTTATGGCACTCTGTTCTACATCCTCCCTCTTTGAGAAATAAGGCATGCACAGTAATAGTGACAATAATCACTGACATGCAGTTATACAGAAATAATCCTTTGACATGCTTATACAGCACTAATTACAAGTAAAGCAATCATGTCCAGGTTGCTGTGTATTTTACACTAGGTCTGGAAATATGACCTGATCATGTGACATAAAAATTAGGACTGAGTTTAGCAACAGGAACTGTCTTTAATGAATGTTCAACTTCAGGGACATTTGGGACATCATCAGGAATGGGAATAGGTACTGAGACATGTCCTTCAGTAGGAACATCGTCTGGATTGTTCTGCAATCTAGAATCACAGGTATGATGCTGCAGTATCGATTCAGACATCGGAAGAAGATGGCTGTGATTTCTTCTGTATTCTGTGCCCTCAGATTCCACTAAGTAAGATCTCAGTTTGGCACATATACCTCCCACTTGACCAGTTCAATCAACACCTTTCACAGTTTGCATCTTCGCTCTCTCCTTTCTTAAATGGACAAAGAAATCTGCTAATTTTATCATAGTTGGACTTCTGGAATGAATGCTTTTTGAATAGTTTGGCTTTGATTGCTCTGGTGTTTTAGCATTAGGCACCAGCAAACTAGAACTAGAACAAGGTTGTTGTGGTTTTCCTAAATAGAAGTCTCTGAACAGATGAGCCAAATAAATTGTCATGGAGTATATTTCTATGATTAAGCAAATTGAAGAAAACGTTGGTATTGTCACGTTTTGACCTCTCTAGTAATTGCTTTGCACTTTGTACTGCATGTTCAGCTAGGCCGTTTGACTGTGGGTACTCAGGACTACTGGTAACATGGATAAAGTCCCATTTTTTTGCAAGTATTTGAAATAGCTGACTGGTAAACTGGGCGCCGTTGTCAGAAATAACTTTGTGTGGACTACCATCAACTAAGAAATTATGTTGACAGCACTGGATGTTAGGTTAGGTAGCAGATCAATTTTGAACCAATTTGAATAAGAGTCTACCAACACTAAGTAATGTTGAATATTCCTCTCGAATATGTCAGTGGCTACAGTTGACAAAGGCAGTTTAGGAATCTGATTTAGCTGAAGTGGCTCTTTTTGCAAATTCGGTTTAGCACTATTGCATACAGAACAAGATAAAAGTACTTTATCTATATCTTTTGACAGAGAAGGCCAAAATACTAGTCTTCCCTCTCTTATTTTGGTAATTTTGAAATTGGAGTGGTCACGATGCAAAATCTGGATGTACTCTTGTTGTAAGTAGTAGGAATGACAACTTTAGGACCTTTAAAAATGATACCATCTTCCATTAACATCTCATCTCTGTAAGGAAAATAAGGCTGCACTTCTGTTGGTACACAAGATTGCTTAGATGCCCTGAAACATTGATGAAGTGGTTGAGCTTTTGCAAAATTGGATCAGTCTTTGTATGATCTCTTAGCTAATCAAGTCTTGTGGTGGAAATATTACACTTTTATGACATTGAATTCATCATTTTAGTATCAAGCTTTTCTGTGGTATTTATGGGGCATCTGGATAAGGTGTCAGCCAGATAAAGAAGTTTGCCTTTTGTATAGACCATTTTGAAGTTGTACTTGTCTAATCTGAGCATCATTTTTTCTTGTCTTGCTGGAGCTGCATGCATAGACTTTTTTTAAAATAGTGACTAGAGGTTGATGATCAGGTTTGATTTGGATAGCTTGGCTATAAATATAATCATGGAACTTTGAACATGTGAGCACAACTGCCAAAGGCTCCTTCTCAATTTGAGCATACTGCATCTCAGTTTGGGTAACAGTTTTAGATGCATAGGCTACTAGTTTGCCCTCTTGAAGAATAAATGCAACAAGACCGAACTTAGAAGCATCACAGGAAAGAATTACTGGTTTATTATCTTAACTCATTCATTCCAACAAAGCTCGGGAAGTTTTCACTGTAACTTCGAATGGGCGGAGCCTAAACCTTTTGACTGAATTAAATTATGTCCTCACATCTCAAACAAATGTTCATATCTACAGAACCATAGGGGTTATGAAGGAAGTATAAATGGAAAACTCTTCAGGACAAACTATTATTATAGCGGTAGTATTCTTTACATTCTAGGTCTTAAACACAGTAACTATATCTCAGCAGCAACTCACGTTACACACAAACTGTCAGCAACATTTTATTCATCTGAGAGCTTTCATTTGAGGCTAAAGAGTTCTGTCTGTGTTACCTGGTTGTTGAGATATTTAGAAAAATATGAACATTATATCGATATAATTTAATGTAATAAAAACAACAGTTGATATCGCTTTCCCTGCACGAGACAGAAGTCAAATATTAATACAGTTGAGTTTGCCATTGTGTAAGCTTTAAGATGAAAACTTTTAAAACCTTGTACATAGCTTGATTTTGAATTTATTAATGCAAATATGAAAAAGCAATATTTGATGCCTAGAGGCGTTGGTAGGAGATAACTGCAGATGCACCTGGAGGCATCACTCGGATGTAATTGGACTGACAATTTTTTGTTTTAGGTCATCAAATGCTCTCTGGTGTTGTTTCATCTATGACCAGGTAACATTCTCGCATGTCAGCTCTCTTAAGGGTGCTGATAATTCACCAAAATTTGGTATAAACTTGCCCTGGTAGTTAACCATACCAAGAAAATGCTGTAAGGCTTGGACATTGTCTGGAGCTGGCATCTCAAGAATGGCTGTTTGCTTAGAAGGATCTAGTCATAAGCCTGAACTGGTAAATAAATGACTGACATAAGTAACTTTTGGTAGCCTGAATTTACATTTTAGCGGATTAAGCTTTAGATTTACTTCACGTGTTCCTTTCAGAACCTTCCTGATGTTTTTGTCATACTCTGCCTCACCATTGCCTCCAACTAATAAATCCTCTACTATTATAGCACACAGGCAGCCTGAATAAATTTGATCCATTCCACGCTGAAAGACTTTACTGGTAGAATTTATTCCAAAAGGCATTTTGAGAAATCTGTATATACCAAATGGTGTGCTGAATGTAGTCAGTAGTGAAGATTTGCTATCAAACATTACTTGCCAAAAGTGGGTGGTGCAGTGGTAGTGTTGTTGCCTCACAGCAAGAGGTTTTCTGGTTTGATTCTCAGTTGGAGTACCTTTTGTGCAGAGTCTGCATGTCCTCCCTGTGTTCATGTGGGTGTTCTCCGGGTACTTCGGTTTCTTACCATGTTACAAAGACATGCAGCTGGAGTGTTTCTCCCCGAGCCTCTGCTAAAAATTGGCTGTGTTCCAAGTTGGACTTTCCCAGTAAACAAATATTAAATAAATAAACAAATGAACTCTTTACATCTAAGACAGAAAAAACAGTGGCATTTGGCATGAGGGTAGCAACTTCCTCGACTGTATGCATAGGATGGTGGGGTCTCTTTAATGCTTTGTTTAAGTCTCTTGGGTCAATACATATTTTGGTCTTATCTGAGGATTTCTTATGAATGACTACCATGGAAGACACCCATTCAGATGGTTTTGTAACTGGACAAATGACACCTTGCTGTGCCATTTTATATAACTGGACTTTGACTCTGTTCTGCATAGCTATGGAACTATTCTCACTGGTCTAACCACTGGACTGACCTATGGGTCTAATTTTATGGAGTACATAACTGGAAGTTTACCTAGCCTGTCTTCAAAAATATCAGCACACTCTGTGAAAATAGCATCAGTGATACTGGAACTAGGACATGTGCTTACATGATGGACTTTTTTGGTAAAAGAAAGCAGTTTCATTTTTAAACTGTCTCTGAGACCTAGTAATGACTGTGCAGGTCTTTTGACTACATACAACTGCAAACTGTAGCTTTTCCCAGCTGAACAGCATGCAAGCACTACTGAGACTTTGGTTTGAATCTCTTTACCTCCATAAGCAACAGGCTTCGCACAATTGGCCAAATTAAGTTGTTCACCAGCTCTTACTCTAGCAAATATTTCTGCTGACATAATATTGCACTTTGAACCAGTGTCCACTTTGAGTTCTGTAGATTTACCATTAATCAGAACAGAACAAAACTATTTGTTTTTTGCCAGCAAATCTACTACATTAACCTTTTCACCAATGCCTGATACACCATCTGCATAGAAAGTAAGTTGCAGCTTTCTATATGATCAACTTGTTTTTTTGGGTGGCCTTTCTTAATAAATGAATGAGGCTTGCTTGATTTACAAAGTTTCCAAAGTGGTTCAATTTTTTACACTTGTGGCATTGCTGACCAAATGCTAATCACATTTTTCTTTTGGAGTCATGATTGGCAACACAGTTGTGATAGTTAACAATAAGACTTGACTTGGGTTTTGATGACTCACCCTTGTGCTACACTGAGCATGTCCATTTTACTGAGCTAGTCTTGAACTTCAGGAAAGGTATTGGCTCTCCCTGGAAATCCCTCAGGGGCTACAGCTGCCATGTGCTTAGGACAGTTTCTGTTAGCCATGTGCTGCATGCTGTCTACTTTTGCTCTAGAGGCTGCTGAAATCATGATCTTATCACTTGCAAGCATGTTTGTGTGCCTTTCTGTAAGCTTGTGTATTTGACAAATCTCTATGGCATTGCTCAGTGATAAATCACTGTCTCAAAAAAAAAATCTTTCTCACCGCAGCATTATTAACACCACATACAAGCCTGTCCTTTATCAACTCATCTTTCAAATCAACAAAGTAGTTTTGTTTCTCAAGTCAGTAATGTAAGCTGCAAAAGTTTCTCCTGTCTTCTTCTCTTGCATAAAATAAGTGCCCCTTCAATGTAACATTTGTCTGGGGATTACACATTTCTCTAAATTTACATTTCAAGCACTCAGGGTTCTCTTTTGATTCAGCTTGTAGAACAATATGACATTTTTCCCCTTCTCTTGCATATACTGCTGTTGCATACACAAATTAATGCTCTCTTTCAATCACTTCTGACCCCGCTAGATTAAGTAGAATAAATGCCATCATATATGCATCTTTGTCAGAAAAAGCTTCTTGTATGAAAATATTGTATTTCTGCTCAAATACTCTCCAATTTTCTGCCATATTATGATCAAACACAAGTGGACTGGGTCTGCAAATGCCTTTGCCATGCCAACACACCGTAATAAAGACCCTTTGAGTTATGTGCAAACATATACATCAGAAACATATGCCAGAAACTAGTAATTATGCTCAACAACACAACAGACTCTCCAAAATAACTGTATTTAGTGAAATAAGTCTTCATAGCACAGGAACACATTGAAATTACTGTACTTTTTGAAACCACCTTTATCAATGTAAGAAACACTTCAAAATGACTGCACTTTGCAAATGGATTGCACACAATACAAGAAACGTTTTGAAATGACTGTACTTGTGAAATAACTGTGCAATATAAGAAACACTTTGAAATGACTGCACTTTGTGAATGAATTGTACACAGTACAAGAAACTTCTCAAAATCACTATGTTCTGATCTGACTGCACTTTGTAAAATAACTGTAGTTTGCTCAAAGTAAATTATGCAAAATAATTGTTCTGCAGTAAAGTACACACACACTGCAAATACTTTGCACACTCTGAGATACTTCAAACAACTCTAGTTATACTATGAATAGCTCATATCAAAAAACATGGTTGTTTACTAAAAATGCAGTTGCTTTGCTTTTCCATGCTCATTTTGCCCTTTTATTGTACTCGTTATGCTCATTTGACTTCTATCATGTTCGTTATACTTTTCTTGTGCTCATTTTATCTTTAACATGCTCATTATGCAAATCAGAAGCAGTTCTGAATGCTCTCGTGTGTATTTTGAATAATTTTATCAAATATTGTGGTTTCGAACATTTTGTTTAATCAGTAATACGTTTTGTGCTTTTCATTTGATTAATAATGCATTTTGTGCTTTGCGAATGCTTCATATAATTTTCTTTATGAAATAAATAATTTATGCGAGTTTTTTATTACCTGAAATTTATTTCTGATCTTTTTCAATTATTTCAGCAGGTTAGGATGAAACTTCTAACACCATGTCATTCAGATACACCACTCCTTTTACCATGTCATTCAGGCATGCCAGTTCTAACACCATGTCATTCAGACATCCCGCTTCTGACACCATGTTGCTCGTCCAGTCAGTTTTAAACAGATGAACAGTTGTGGGTTAGGTTCAAGCATCTTTATTACATAAAACACATCAGGATTGCAGCTTAGTAACTTAAACTTAAATAAACTTATGAACAGACTGACTACTGCACTCATACATGTTAACACTCTGGCTGTTCACGCAAAATGGCACTGCTGCCTGCATGGTATTTCTATTTATACACATGTGCCTTCACTTTGAAATGCATCTTAAAGTCACAACATAACACTGTTCTACATGTACAGCATACTTTTCAACCTCTTGGTGTATGACTTGCATCAACAAACTAATGTTGAACACAGGTTCAAAATCAGGGCCTGTTTGTATATAGTGTGAGAGCTGCAGGAATACCTTCCATTTGTATTATCATGTACATTTTGATGACTGCAAACTCTGAAATCCAAATGTCTGGCAGACTTTCATTACTACCATCCTCTATAAGTGGTAAAACACCAAGCATATTAAGGATCAGAAAAAAGATTTGAGGCAAAATCAGAGACATTTTGTCAAATCAAGAATCAAAAATTCTGTGAGAGGAAAACAAAGTGGTATGTGTATGTTTGTTTATATGTATACGTGTATGTGAATATATCTGTGCATATATCCAGTTCTTTGGGTGTATATGTCAGTACTCAATAAGTTAGTATAGG
>NC_056743.1:81210609-81283109 GCF_019279795.1 Protopterus annectens
GCAAGAATGTGTTTGAATATGATGGTTTCCTATACAATTTTGCTTGGTATCTCTTTTCAACATAATTTTTGCTAAGTTGGACATCTAAGAATGCTATTTCATTTGGGTCAAAATTATATGTAAACAATAAGAAGTCTGTAGTCTCATTAAAATAATCAATGAGATTTTTTGCCAATTCATGTTTCCCTTTTATTAGTAAGAAGATGTCATCCAAATAGCATGTAAAATAAATTATTTTTGAGGCTATTCCTTCCTTATTGAGTACCAATTGATGTTCCCAGTAACTCATAACCAAATTCGCGAAGTTAGAGCTACAGGGGGAACCCATGATTACTCCGTTTTTTTGCAGACGATAGTTTCCTTTAAAATAAATGTAACTGAGGGATACAACTATGTCTAGAAGTTCTTCCACTAGACTGATGTCATTCTGGGGAGTCCCTTTCTTCCTTAGTAATTCACTAACCCACTCTATGCCTAATGCTTGTGGTATTGACATATATAAGTCCTTGACGTCGACTGTAAGGAAGTTGTACTGTTCGTCATACTTCAATTCATTAATTTTTTGCAGGAATGACCATAAATCTTTACATATTACTTCTTCTGTTGTTACATATTTTTTAAGTATATTGTCTATCACTTTAGCACATGCATATGTGGCAAAATTCCTGCCATCAACTATAGGTCTAAGTGGGGGGGGGGTCAAATAAACATTTATGGATTTTGGGGACCCCAAACATTGTGGGTGCCACTGATGTTAACACTATCATGTAGTTGTACATGTCCATATCTATCTTTCCCTCTATGAATAAATCATTAATGTAGATTTTGATATGTTCATTGGCTGTGTTGTATTCATTAAGGGATGCTTTCTGATATGAACTAGAAGCTAACATTGATTCTATTTTAGTTTCATAGTCATCCAAATCCAAAAATACAAGGCCTCCACCTTTGTCGGGTTTCATGACGCGTACCTTAGCTGATCTTATCACGTTGAACCAGGCTTGCTCATCTTTAGTTAAATTATACTCATAACCCCTGAATCTATTTTCCTTTTGGTATGTTCTCATGTCCAATTCACATATCTTTTCAAATGTATGTAACAAATTGTGCAAAGGGAGATTGCATGTACTTGATATTCTATATTGTGCTTGTGATTGTACAACTGTGTTACCCAATAACAATTTTAAATTAAGTTTCCTAACATACATTTTCAAATCAAGAATGCTGTTAGATATGTCCATTCTCCTAGCTGGTGTAAAAGTCATTCCTTTAGCTAAGGTGTTAGCCATCTTAACAGAACTATCCAATGTAGAGAAGTTATAAACAAAAAAGTCACCTTCCATATTCGAAATTATAGCTGACATTTCTGTAATGTTGTTATCCAAATTCTCCATTACTTCCATTTGTTGTGCTTTTTCCTCTGGTTCCATCTGTTTTGCTGGCCTCCCCTCGAAAAACCCTGATGATTATTATTGTGTTGACTGTTGGTAAGATTCTGTTGATCATTCCGGTTTTGTATACGCTCGCTTCTTCTCAGACCCTCACACTGGTTATTGGGAGCATCAAAACTGCTGTCCTGTAGTTCTGCAACATCCTGCTGAACCGAGTGTTCAGAACTGTTGTTCGCCATTGCATTTTGTAAATGCCCACCCCTCTGCATATACTCCTGATTTCCTGTTACACTATGTGGTTGATTGGCGTTTGCTCTAGCCCATCCCTTCCACACTTGTGCAACTGATGAGCGTGGATGTGCTGTACCGTTCTGGTATTGCTGACGATCACGCTCAAGTTTTTTGACCTAAGTAGCTTTGGATTTGTTAAAATGAAAATCAATTGACAGGAAAATACGAGAGTACTCATATTTATGCCGTTCAAAATCAACATGAGTTTTTATTTGAATATCCAGGTCAGATGCTATATCCATTAGTTTGTCAGCCATAATGCTATAATGTTTACACGAGATCTAGAAGATCCAGTCCTTGTTTATTAAATAATTTTATTATCTCCTGTTGGAATAAAGAATCGGGTACCAGACCAGTAGGGTATTGATACATTCTCAAACCCTTCAGTACAATGTTAGCTCTTATACATTCTTGGAAGTATTCCACTTTCAAGCGGAGTTTCTTGTATTTAAGCAAGTTCTGATCTAAGCTGTTTAGTAAGTCTGTTATGTTCAGCATATCCCTAGCAGAGTTCCTATCCAAATTAAATTCATTGTTGTGAGAAAGGCCAACTGGACTTGTAAGCCAATCTTTTAAAGTAGGGACCCCAATAAGCCCTGGGAGTGGACATGGTTGTCAGTAGACCTTCGTCTCGGTAAACTGCTGTTTGGTAGCATTTGGCTGCCAACCTGAGTGCTGACAACTCCGTTCGGGCTTGCGTTACCATGAAATGAAATAGAATGCTGGTTCACATTATTTAGCAATGATTGTGTAGTAACTACATTTACATTTGGTTCCTTGTTACCTTGATCAATTATTTGCTGCTGCTGAGTGGTGTTACAGTTTGTAACAACTCTCATTTGGTTCTGCTGATGCTGCTGCTGAGTGGTGTTACCATTTGTAACAACTCTCATTTGGTTCTGCTGCTGCTGCTGCTGAGTGGTGTTACCATTTGTAACAACTGTCGTTTGGTTCTGCTGATGCTGCGGCTGAGTGGTGCTACCATTTGTAACAACTCTCATTTGGTTCTGCTGATGCTGCTGCTGAGTGGTGTTATCATTTGTAACAACTCTCATTTGGTTCTGCTGATGCTGCTGCTGAGTGGTGTTACCATTTGTAACAACTCTCATTTGGTTCTGCTGATGCTGATGCTGAGTGGTGTTACCATTTGTAACAACTCTCATTTGGTTCTGCTGATGCTGCTGCTGAATGGTGTTACCATTTGTAACAACTCTCATTTGGTTCTGCTGATGCTGCTGCTGAGTGGTGTTACCATTGGTAACAACTCTCGTTTGGTTCTGCTGATGCTGCTGCTGAGTGGTGTTACCATTTGTAACAACTCGTTTGGTTCTGCTGATGCTGCTGCTGAGTGGTGTTACCATTTGTAACAACTCTCGTTTGGTTCTGCTGATGCTGCTGCTGAGTGGTGTTACCATTTGTAACAACTCTCGTTTGGTTTTGCTGATGCTGCTGCTGAGTGGTGTTACCATTTGTAACAACTCTCGTTTGGTTCTGCTGATGCTGCTGCTGAGTAGTGTTACCATTTGTAACAACTCTCGTTTGGTTCTGCTGATGCTGCTGCTGAGTGGTGCTACCATTTGTAACAACTGTCGTTTGGTTCTGCTGATGCTGCGGCTGAGTGGTGCTACCATTTGTAACAACTCTCATTTGGTTCTGCTGATGCTGCTGCTGAGTGGTGTTATCATTTGTAACAACTCTCATTTGGTTCTGCTGATGCTGCTGCTGAGTGGTGTTACCATTTGTAACAACTCTCATTTGGTTCTGCTGATGCTGCTGCTGAGTGGTGTTACCATTTGTAACAACTCTCATTTGGTTCTGCTGATGCTGCTGCTGAGTGGTGTTACCATTTGTAACAACTCTCGTTTGGTCCTGCTGATGCTGCTGCTGAGTGGTGTTACCATTTGTAACAACTCTCACTTGGTTCTGCTGATGCTGCTGCTGAGTGGAGTTACCATTTGTAACAACTCTCATTTGGTTCTGCTGATGCTGCTGCTGAGTGGTGTTACCATTTGTAACAACTCTCATTTGGTTCTGCTGATGCTGCTGCTGAGTGGTGTTACCATTTGTAACAACTCTCATTTGGTTCTGCTGATGCTGCTGCAGAGTGGTGTTACCATTTGTAACAACTCTCGTTTGGTTCTGCTGATGCTGCTGCTCAGTGGTGCTACCATTTGTAACCACTCTCGTTTGGTTCTGCTGATGCTGCTGCTGAGTGGTGTTATCATTTGTAACAACTCGCATTTGGTTCTGCTGAAGCTGCTGCTGAGTGGTGTTACATTTGTAACAACTCTCACTTGGTTCTGCTGATGCTGCTGCTAAGTGGAGTTACCATTTGTAACAACTCTCATTTGGTTCTGCTGATGCTGCTGCTGAGTGGTGTTACCATTTGTAACAACTCTCATTTGGTTCTGCTGATGCTGCTGCTGAGTGGTGTTACCATTTGTAACAACTCTCACTTGGTTCTGCTGATGCTGCTGCTGAGTGGAGTTACCATTTGTAACAACTCTCATTTGGTTCTGCTGATGCTGCTGTTGCTGAGTGGTGTTACCATTTGTAACAACTCGCATTTGGTTCTGCTGAAGCTGCTGCTGAGTGGTGTTACCATTTGTAACAACTCTCGTTTGGTTCTGCTGATGCTGCTGCTGAGCTGAGCTACCTTAGCTGATCTTATCACGTTGAACCAGGCTTGCTCATCTTTAGTTAAATTATACTCATAACCCCTGAATCTATTTTCCTTTTGGTATGTTCTCATGTCCAATTCACATATCTTTTCAAATGTATGTAACAAATTGTGCAAAGGGAGATTGCATGTACTTGATATTCTATATTGTGCTTGTGATTGTACAACTGTGTTACCCAATAACAATTTTAAATTAAGTTTCCTAACATACATTTTCAAATCAAGAATGCTGTTAGATATGTCCATTCTCCTAGCTGGTGTAAAAGTCATTCCTTTAGCTAAGGTGTTAGCCATCTTAACAGAACTATCCAATGTAGAGAAGTTATAAACAAAAAAGTCACCTTCCATATTCGAAATTATAGCTGACATTTCTGTAATGTTGTTATCCAAATTCTCCATTACTTCCATTTGTTGTGCTTTTTCCTCTGGTTCCATCTGTTTTGCTGGCCTCCCCTCGAAAAACCCTGATGATTATTATTGTGTTGACTGTTGGTAAGATTCTGTTGATCATTCCGGTTTTGTATACGCTCGCTTCTTCTCAGACCCTCACACTGGTTATTGGGAGCATCAAAACTGCTGTCCTGTAGTTCTGCAACATCCTGCTGAACCGAGTGTTCAGAACTGTTGTTCGCCATTGCATTTTGTAAATGCCCACCCCTCTGCATATACTCCTGATTTCCTGTTACACTATGTGGTTGATTGGCGTTTGCTCTAGCCCATCCCTTCCACACTTGTGCAACTGATGAGCGTGGATGTGCTGTACCGTTCTGGTATTGCTGACGATCACGCTCAAGTTTTTTGACCTAAGTAGCTTTGGATTTGTTAAAATGAAAATCAATTGACAGGAAAATACGAGAGTACTCATATTTATGCCGTTCAAAATCAACATGAGTTTTTATTTGAATATCCAGGTCAGATGCTATATCCATTAGTTTGTCAGCCATAATGCTATAATGTTTACACGAGATCTAGAAGATCCAGTCCTTGTTTATTAAATAATTTTATTATCTCCTGTTGGAATAAATAATCGGTACCAGACCAGTAGGGTATTGATACATTCTCAAACCCTTCAGTACAATGTTAGCTCTTATACATTCTTGGAAGTATTCCACTTTCAAGCGGAGTTTCTTGTATTTAAGCAAGTTCTGATCTAAGCTGTTTAGTAAGTCTGTTATGTTCAGCATATCCCTAGCAGAGTTCCTATCCAAATTAAATTCATTGTTGTGAGAAAGGCCAACTGGACTTGTAAGCCAATCTTTTAAAGTAGGGACCCCAATAAGCCCTGGGAGTGGACATGGTTGTCAGTAGACCTTCGTCTCGGTAAACTGCTGTTTGGTAGCATTTGGCTGCCAACCTGAGTGCTGACAACTCCGTTCGGGCTTGCGTTACCATGAAATGAAATAGAATGCTGGTTCACATTATTTAGCAATGATTGTGTAGTAACTACATTTACATTTGGTTCCTTGTTACCTTGATCAATTATTTGCTGCTGCTGAGTGGTGTTACAGTTTGTAACAACTCTCATTTGGTTCTGCTGATGCTGCTGCTGAGTGGTGTTACCATTTGTAACAACTCTCATTTGGTTCTGCTGCTGCTGCTGCTGAGTGGTGTTACCATTTGTAACAACTGTCGTTTGGTTCTGCTGATGCTGCGGCTGAGTGGTGCTACCATTTGTAACAACTCTCATTTGGTTCTGCTGATGCTGCTGCTGAGTGGTGTTATCATTTGTAACAACTCTCATTTGGTTCTGCTGATGCTGCTGCTGAGTGGTGTTACCATTTGTAACAACTCTCATTTGGTTCTGCTGATGCTGCTGCTGAGTGGTGTTACCATTTGTAACAACTCTCGTTTGGTTCTGCTGATGCTGCTGCTGAGTGGTGTTACCATTTGTAACAACTCTCGTTTGGTTCTGCTGATGCTGCTGCTGAGTGGTGCTACCATTTGTAACAACTGTCGTTTGGTTCTGCTGATGCTGCGGCTGAGTGGTGCTACCATTTGTAACAACTCTCATTTGGTTCTGCTGATGCTGCTGCTGAGTGGTGTTATCATTTGTAACAACTCTCATTTGGTTCTGCTGATGCTGCTGCTGAGTGGTGTTACCATTTGTAACAACTCTCATTTGGTTCTGCTGATGCTGATGCTGAGTGGTGTTACCATTTGTAACAACTCTCATTTGGTTCTGCTGATGCTGCTGCTGAGTGGTGTTACCATTTGTAACAACTCTCATTTGGTTCTGCTGATGCTGCTGCTGAGTGGTGTTACCATTTGTAACAACTCTCATTTGGTTCTGCTGATGCTGCTGCTGAGTGGTGTTACCATTTGTAACAACTCTCGTTTGGTCCTGCTGATGCTGCTGCTGAGTGGTGTTACCATTTGTAACAACTCTCACTTGGTTCTGCTGATGCTGCTGCTGAGTGGAGTTACCATTTGTAACAACTCTCATTTGGTTCTGCTGATGCTGCTGCTGAGTGGTGTTACCATTTGTAACAACTCTCATTTGGTTCTGCTGATGCTGCTGCAGAGTGGTGTTACCATTTGTAACAACTCTCATTTGGTTCTGCTGATGCTGCTGCTGAGTGGTGCTACCATTTGTAACCACTCTCGTTTGGTTCTGCTGATGCTGCTGCTGAGTGGTGTTATCATTTGTAACAACTCGCATTTGGTTCTGCTGAAGCTGCTGCTGAGTGGTGTTACATTTGTAACAACTCTCACTTGGTTCTGCTGATGCTGCTGCTAAGTGGAGTTACCATTTGTAACAACTCTCATTTGGTTCTGCTGATGCTGCTGCTGAGTGGTGTTACCATTTGTAACAACTCTCATTTGGTTCTGCTGATGCTGCTGCTGAGTGGTGTTACCATTTGTAACAACTCTCACTTGGTTCTGCTGATGCTGCTGCTGAGTGGAGTTACCATTTGTAACAACTCTCATTTGGTTCTGCTGATGCTGCTGCTGCTGAGTGGTGTTACCATTTGTAACAACTCGCATTTGGTTCTGCTGAAGCTGCTGCTGAGTGGTGTTACCATTTGTAACAACTCTCGTTTGGTTCTGCTGATGCTGCTGCTGAGCTGAGCTACCTTAGCTGATCTTATCACGTTGAACCAGGCTTGCTCATCTTTAGTTAAATTATACTCATAACCCCTGAATCTATTTTCCTTTTGGTATGTTCTCATGTCCAATTCACATATCTTTTCAAATGTATGTAACAAATTGTGCAAAGTGAAATTGCATGTACTTGATATTCTATATTGTGCTTGTGATTGTACAACTGTGTTACCCAATAACAATTTTAAATTAAGTTTCCTAACATACATTTTCAAATCAAGAATGCTGTTAGATATGTCCATTCTCCTAGCTGGTGTAAAAGTCATTCCTTTAGCTAAGGTGTTAGCCATCTTAACAGAAATATCCAATGTAGAGAAGTTATAAACAAAAAAGTCACCTTCCATATTCGAAATTATAGCTGACATTTCTGTAATGTTGTTATCCAAATTCTCCATTACTTCCATTTGTTGTGCTTTTTCCTCTGGTTCCATCTGTTTTGCTGGCCTCCCCTCGAAAAACCCTGATGATTATTATTGTGTTGACTGTTGGTAAGATTCTTTTGATCATTCCGGTTTTGTATATGCTCGCTTCTTCTCAGACCCTCACACTGGTTATTGGGAGCATCAAAACTGCTGTCCTGTAGTTCTGTAACATCCTGCTGAACCAAGTGTTCAGAACTGTTGTTCGCCATTGCATTTTGTAAATGCCCACCCCTCTGCATATACTCCTGATTTCCTGTTACACTATGTGGTTGATTGGCGTTTGCTCTAGCCCATCCCTTCCACACTTGTGCAACTGATGAGCGTGCATGTGCTGTACCGTTCTGGTATTGCTGACGATCACGCTCAAGTTTTTTGACCTAAGTAGCTTTGGATTTGTTAAAATGAAAATCAATTGACAGGAAAATACGAGAGTACTCATATTTATACCGTTCAAAATCAACATGAGTTTTTATTTGAATATCCAGGTCTGATGCTATATCCATTAGTTTGTCAGCCATAATGCTATAATGTTTACACGAGATCTAGAAGATCCAGTCCTTGTTTATTAAATAATTTTATTATCTCCTGTTGGAATAAAGAATCGGGTACCAGACCAGTAGGGTACTGATACATTCTCAAACCCTTCACTACAATGTTAGCTCTTATACATTCTTGGAAGTATTCCACTTTCAAGCGGAGTTTCTTGTATTTAAGCAAGTTCTGATCTAAGCTGTTTAGTAAGTCTGTTATGTTCAGCATATCCCTAGCAGAGTTCCTATCCAAATTAAATTCATTGTTGTGAGAAAGGCCAACTGGACTTGTAAGCCAATCTTTTAAAGTAGGGACCCCAATAAGCCCTGGGAGTGGACATGGTTGTCAGTAGACCTTCGTCTCGATAAACTGCTGTTTGGTAGCATTTGGCTGCCAACCTGAGTGCTGACAACTCCGTTCGGGCTTGCGTTACCATGAAATGAAATAGAATGCTGGTTCACATTATTTAGCAATGATTGTGTAGTAACTACATTTACATTTGGTTCCTTGTTACCTTGATCAATTATTTGCTGCTGCTGAGTGGTGTTACAGTTTGTAACAACTCTCATTTGGTTCTGCTGATGCTGCTGCTGAGTGGTGTTACCATTTGTAACAACTCTCATTTGGTTCTGCTGATGCTGCTGCTGAGTGGTGTTACCATTTGTCACAACTCTCATTTGGTTCTGCTGCTGCTGCTGCTGCTGCTGAGTGGTGTTACCATTTGTAACAACTGTCGTTTGGTTCTGCTGATGCTTCGGCTGAGTGGTGCTACCATTTGTAACAACTCTCATTTGGTTCTGCTGATGCTGCTGCTGAGTGGTGTTATCATTTGTAACAACTCTCATTTGGTTCTGCTGATGCTGCTGCTGAGTGGTGTTACCATTTGTAACAACTCTCATTTGGTTCTGCTGATGCTGCTGCTGAGTGGTGTTACCATTTGTAACAACTCTCACTTGGTTCTGCTGATGCTGCTGCTGAATGGTGTTACCATTTGTAACAACTCTCATTTGGTTCTGCTGATGCTGCTGCTGAGTGGTGTTACCATTTGTAACAACTCTCGTTTGGTTCTGCTGATGCTGCTGCTGAGTGGTGTTACCATTTGTAACAACTCTCGTTTGGTTCTGCTGATGCTGCTGCTGAGTGGTGTTACCATTTGTAACAACTCTCGTTTGGTTCTGCTGATGCTGCTGCTGAGTGGTGTTACCATTTGTAACAACTCTCGTTTGGTTTTGCTGATGCTGCTGCTGAGTGGTGTTACCATTTGTAACATCTCTCGTTTGGTTCTGCTGATGCTGCTGCTGAGTGGTGTTACCATTTGTAACAACTCTCGTTTGGTTCTGCTGATGCTGCTGCTGAGTGGTGCTACCATTTGTAACAACTGTCGTTTGGTTCTGCTGATGCTGCGGCTGAGTGGTGCTACCATTTGTAACAACTCTCATTTGGTTCTGCTGATGCTGCTGCTGAGTGGTGTTATCATTTGTAACAACTCTCATTTGGTTCTGCTGATGCTGCTGCTGAGTGGTGTTACCATTTGTAACAACTCTCATTTGGTTCTGCTGATGCTGCTGCTGAGTGGTGTTACCATTTGTAACAACTCTCATTTGGTTCTGCTGATGCTGCTGCTGAGTGGTGTTACCATTTGTAACAACTCTCATTTGGTTCTGCTGATGCTGCTGCTGAGTGGTGTTACCATTTGTAACAACTCTCATTTGGTTCTGCTGATGCTGCTGCTGAGTGGTGTTACCATTTGTAACAACTCTCGTTTGGTTCTGCTGATGCTGCTGCTGAGTGGTGTTACCATTTGTAACAACTCTCACTTGGTTCTGCTGATGCTGCTGCTGAGTGGAGTTACCATTTGTAACAACTCTCATTTGGTTCTGCTGATGCTGCTGCTGAGTGGTGTTACCATTTGTAACAACTCTCATTTGGTTCTGCTGATGCTGCTGCTGAGTGGTGTTACCATTTGTAACAACTCTCATTTGGTTCTGCTGATGCTGCTGCAGAGTGGTGTTACCATTTGTAACAACTCGTTTGGTTCTGCTGATGCTGCTGCTCAGTGGTGCTACCATTTGTAACAACTCTCGTTTGGTTCTGCTGATGCTGCTGCTGAGTGGTGTTACCATTTGTAACAACTCTCATTTGGTTCTGCTGATGCTGCTGCTGAGTGGTGTTACCATTTGTAACAACTCTCATTTGGTTCTGCTGATGCTGCTGCTGAGTGGTGTTACCATTTGTAACAACTCTCATTTGGTTCTGCTGATGCTGCTGCTGAGTGGTGTTACCATTTGTAACAACTCTCGTTTGGTTCTGCTGATGCTGCTGCTGAGTGGTGTTACCATTTGTAACAACTCTCACTTGGTTCTGCTGATGCTGCTGCTGAGTGGAGTTACCATTTGTAACAACTCTCATTTGGTTCTGCTGATGCTGCTGCTGAGTGGTGTTACCATTTGTAACAACTCTCATTTGGTTCTGCTGATGCTGCTGCTGAGTGGTGTTACCATTTGTAACAACTCTCATTTGGTTCTGCTGATGCTACTGCAGAGTGGTGTTACCATTTGTAACAACTCTCGTTTGGTTCTGCTGATGCTGCTGCTGAGTGGTGTTACCATTTGTAACAACTCGCATTTGGTTCTGCTGAAGCTGCTGCTGAGTGGTGTTACCATTTGTAACAACTCTCATTTGGTTCTGCTGATGCTGCTGCTGCTCGTCTTGTGTTAGTAAGCCATTAGTAGAAAAATTTATAGAATCCACTTTTTGAGGAGTCTCTTTTCATTTTTACACAATTTTCGTATATGATTTAAACCATATTGCTGCTGCGATAAATGTATTCATTTGCTTGTTAAATAAGGCAGTTTTAAAGAACAGGAAATGCATATTATGTTTACAATGCTATTTTTAACTACTGTTCCTTTAAATTTTAAGATGGAGAGACCAGCTGATTTTAATCATGGTTAAACATGACTATTTAAACTTGATTTTTGTACATGTTAGTATCTGATGAAGTTCAAAGAAGTATTTGGACGAAAAGCGCTTCATTAAACTTTGTGGATTCAGTCTTCAGTGAAGTTGCCAGTTGTTTTTGTTTTAATTTCTCAGTTTTTTGTATCTTGGATTTTTTAAATTCTTGCTTAAATGTCATGCTTGCAGTTGCATACGTGTTCATAGGTTGGTACTAGGCTATCGGCCCTAGGGCCTACGCAAGCCTAGCCATAACAGTTCCCTGGATATTTCTTCCCACAATATTGACTTCTCTGGGCCCCTGTCTAGCAGGGCAATTGACATGATCCCTGGGGTGAATTTCCTATCTCCCATCCAATCATCAAGGTTCCTTTTGAAGAGGGCCAATGAAATGCTCTGCTTGACATGTATGGGCAGTCTATTCCAGAGTATGGGGAGTCTCTGGGTCAGGAACCTATCCCTCCAGCATGTTTTGTTCATTGTGATGACAAGGTTTAGATCCCTGGAGCGTGTGGCTCTGAGGGATTGGGATTTCTTTAAGTGGAGCATGTCCAACAGCTCAGGGTTTGACATGGCCTTGTATGTTAAGCAGAGATCGCCTCTGAGTTGACAATATGCAACAGAGTATAGCTGGAGTTTTTTTAGATGGTCAGCATATGGCATCTGCTTTAGGCCTGTGATTCTTTTAGTGAGGTATTTCTGTGGCCTTTCCAGCTGTTGCAGATGTCTTGTGAGGTACATACCAAACGGGGCATTATACTCTATAATGGGTCTAATGAGGGATGAGTACAGTGGGACAATGACCCCCTTTTTTCTGGATGAAAAGCCCTTAGTGATGAGGTGTGCCACATAGAAGGATTTCCTGACTGTTGTGGTGATGTGGTTATTGAAAGTGAGACCACTGTCCACCTGTGTCCCTAAGTCTCTCATCACACTTTCAATGTTTAGTGTCCTGCCACCTATGTGGTAATTCATGGGTGCATGTTTTTTTTCCAAAGGGGATAACTATACATTTCTTGGCATTAAGCTTGAGCCCATGGATCTGGCACCAGGCATCTGTTTCTGTAAGGCCCTTTTGTAGCATATGCACATCATTTGGGGATTCAATAATGGCTCCCAGTTTGCAGTCATCTGCAAACTTTGTTGGTCAGAGTCCCTTAGTGTTGGCCTGTACTTCAGAGAAGTAGATGCCAAACAAGAGTGGTCCCAGGACTGAACCCTGAGGTACTCCACTTGTCACTTGTCTGGAGCTGGATTTGGAGTCGGCTACTTTTACAGTCTGGGTTCTGTCAGTAAGCCAGTTGGCAAACCATCGAGTGACGTAGGGATTTATGCCCAGCTTAGTAAGTTTATCTATGATTCCAGAGTGGGGGATGGTGTCGAAGGCCTTGGCGAGGTCCAGATAGGCTGTGTGGACTGCCTTACCCTCGTCCACAGCTCTGGAGACTGATTCAAAGAAGTCAATCAGATTCAGGAGACAAGATCGGCCCTTAACAAACCCAAAGTGGGTGGGATCCAGTGTTTGAAGGTTGCCAATGTCTTTGTTTATAAGTTCCATGATAATACGTTCCATGCCCTTGCAGATCAGGCTTGTCAGACTTATGGGATGGTAGTTCCCGGGATCCAAGGTGGATCCTCCCTTGTGGAGCGGGACAACTGTAGCTGTGCGCCACTCAGTGGGCACAAAGCCTGAGGTGAGGCTATGATTAAACATGACACTTAGATGAGGTGCCACTTCATTTTGTAGTTCATGTAGTACACAGCCTGGGATGTCATCTGGTCCCATGGATGCTGTATTCTTAGCTTTGGAGAGTGCGGTTTCTACCTGTGTGGCCGTGATTATCAGAATTTGGCAATCTTTTGGTATTGAGATGGGCCCTTTAGGGGGTGAGAGGGGGGTGAAGTTGGCACTAAATCGATCTGCCAGGATATTGGCAATATCCTTGGGATCAGTTTATTTAATGCCATTCTGTTGTATCTCAGAGCAGATCTGAGCATTGCCATTTAGATTCTTGACATAACTATAAAATGCCTTGTGGTTGTGTTTGGAATCTTTGGCAATTTTATTTTCGTAACTAGCTTTTGAAGATTTTTATGAGGGATCTCAGCTTTTTACTGAGGCTGGTGAGGGAGTTTTTTGCATTCTGGGATTTTCCTCTTTTTTGCAACAGTTTCTTCCTTCTGTTGTATAGTTTGTTTATAGCAGGGGACCACCAGATTGGCTTCCTTTCTTTGGAGAAGAGCATCTTGGTTCTATTTGGGATTGCACAATTCATGCACGAGTGGATGTGCTCGTACAGTGCCTTAGTGTAGGATTCTGCAGTCGAACTTTCAGATCCCGTCTGCGTGAGTGTTGTGAAGTTTGTCACTTCTGACTTCAGTAGCTTGAAGTTGGCTTTGGAGAAGTTTTTTAAGGAGGTTTCCTTACTGGGGGGTGGGATTGGGATGTGGATGTCAAGGGTGATTTGCTTTTGGTCAGACCTGACCAATGAGGGGGTGACCACTGGTGTGAAGCATCTATCTCCCATGTTGGTAATGACCAGGTGTAGGATATTGGAGCCCCTGGTGGGACAATGGGTTAGTTGATCCAGGACGTTGGAATTTATGAATTCCAAGAACCCTTGAGAAAAGGAGTTGGTACCCAAGTAGTTTTCCCAATTAATGGCAGGGTAGTTGAAATCACCCAGTATTAGGGTGTTTGGTTGTATCTTAATATTTTCCAGTATGTTTAGAAAGGTGTAGTAAGAATCTTGGCGCATGGTGGGGGATCTGTAGCAAGCTACAATTTGGATTGCAGTCTTACCTAGTGTTAGTTGCGCCTGGAGAATTTCAAATGCATTGTGTTGGGCAACTAGCCTGGAGGTGTGAATATCCTTGGTGAATATGGACACTCCTCCACCTTTAGTGTTTTGGTCTTGGTTTTGTGGCCGAAAAGTGTGGTAAGAATTGTAGCCTGGTATTGCAGGGGTGCTCTCTGGAGCCTTGAACCAGGTCTCAGTTAATGCACAGATATCGATGTTCTCCATTTTTAGGCATGCCGAGAGAGAGTGCATTTTGAGGTTTAGACTTCTAGCATTGAGTAGCATTACCTTCAGATTTTGTATGCTTCTATCTGTTACGGTGGTGGTTTTATCATTTGAACCTTGCCTAAAAAAGGCACTTTAGGGGCGGCAAGAGCTTTGGCCAGTAACCTGAATCCCAGGGGTGACAGGTGCAGACCATCTCTGGCAAAGCATCATGGTTTGTCGATCATGTCCCCCCAGGCAGACAAATACTGGATCCCCTTTGAATGACACCAGAAGCTTAGCCAATTGTTGAAGTCAATCATTTTGTCCTTATACTGTGGTATCATTCTGGGCGAAGGCAGGATGCTACTCAGGGCTAGGGTCATACCTGCCTGGGTCACATGATCCAATAGCTCTTCCATGTCTCTTTTCATGTAGTCCAGGGAAGAACGTCTCAAGTCATTCACTCCAGCATGGACAATGGCAGAGTCGTGACTTGAGTGCATGCGTTATGTGGCGGATCCTAGTACCCGACAGGCAGCTGACTGTAATTTTATCCTTGTTCAGCCTGGTGAGTGGGACATCAGTGTGCCTGACTACAGAGTCACCTATGACTAAAGTGTTGGGTATATTGTCTTGCCTTAGGGGCTGTTGTTGCGTGGCACACTGGTGTTGTGAGCTATGTATCACTTTGGTTGTGACTGGTGTTTGTTTGGGTTTTGGCTTCGGAGGTCCTTGTTGCTTGGGCAGGTTAATGTTAAGGGCCTCTGCATATGTGGGTTTAGTGTTGCTATGTGTGGGTGTTGATGGTGTGGGTTTTGAAGGGCTATGAGTTGCTTGAGGTGTAATGCAGGTGTTAACCTTCTCTTCTTGACTGTCTAGCACAATCTTAGCCGGAAAGAGCTTTGCTTTCAGTTTGACTATGTAAGTGCATCTCTCGCAGGTTGTAGTGTTGGGTGGTAGGAGGAGAAGATTGTCTGTGTACATGAGGCAGTTGCCGCATTGCCTCAGTATGCCCAGATTCACCAGGTGGACAGGAAAAATCACCAGAAGCTGACCCTTGGTCATGCCTGTTTAGGTGTTTTTTTGTTATGTTTAAGAGCTGTTTTCCCTTACCTTTGCAAGGTACTTTGCAATTATAGACTGTTTAGTGCCTATGATTAATTTCTCCTTATTGACAAGGAGAGCTGAGTGCTTGTATCAGTTTCAGGTTTCCTAGTGCTTTCCAGCAGGTTCTAGAGCAAGTGCTAGTCACAGGGGTTCAGATTTTAGTGTTACTACTGAGAAACCAGCTAGTTTTAAGGGATAATTTTAAGCCAGAACATTGAAAGGGATAGAAATCAGCCCAAATTACAATTTCAGAGTTGGAAATCACTCCTCTAGTGTTAGGTAGGCAGTACAATGCTCACCAGTCCCACTTTTAGGCAGTAGGACTTCCCTCTACCAAAGCAAGGTCTGGATAGCTAGGAGCACAGAAAATAAAGTCCTGAGACAAGCAAAGCCTGGGATATGGATTGGCTAGAAAAGGTGGGAAAGGAGCAAACAAGATAGTATTTTTTTTTTGTTGTTGAAACAGGCTAAACAATGCAATAATACAGTAAATAAACACAGAAAAGGCTAACACACTTGAGTGTGTAGTCCTAAACAGTAAATGCAATTAAAACTCTACAAAATTAGCAATTTAAAACGTTTTAAATGAAGCTTCAAGGCAAGTGCATAACTGAAAAACGATTTAAGAGGCAGTAACAGCAGAATATGTAGCTTGTCTACATAAACAGAGAAGTCTATATATACAGAAAAGCAGCTAAAACACACAAACACTTCAGATGCAGTGCAACCTAGAGCACTTGAGTTGCAGCAATATTAAAGCAATTACAGTTATAATAAATGCTCTAAAATATACTCTATATTTCCAAAATGTTTGAGAAGCACAGTCAGAACACAAGGAGATTCAGGCAAAAATAGTTTTTTTGAAAGGGAAAAAAAACAGAAGGCCTTATCAAATGTTCTTTCTGTATTAGGTAGAATGAGCTAACGACACTAGACTGGGAGGAGTGTCCCAGATCAGATTTACAGTAAGGATGGGCAACTGCAAAGCCACCAAGTATAACAGCAAGACACCAGCTGGGAGGGTGGGGACAATACTAAAGCTATTAGCCTACAGTCAGTAAGCAAGCAAAAAAGAGAACCAAGGAGAAAAAGTACTACCACTAATTTTATTACGTTTCCACACACCAAACACGTTGTACCAAAAACGTTTTTGGTACAATGTGTTTGGTGTGTGGAAACATAATAAAAGTAGTGGCAGTACTTTTTCTCCTTGGTTCTCTTTTTTGCTTGTTTACCAGTCGAGTGGAGAGATTTCGCTTTTGGATTACTACAGTCAGTAAGCACTACAGAAAGCCACAAAATGAAAGTTTTTAAACAGATAAAGATTTGTAAAGATACAGAATGCTTTTAATTGCAAACAAATCAGTTACCCGTGTAGATTAGTTAATAGCAATAAAATACACTCAAAAACTAAGCAGCAGGCAAAAAAGTGCAAGAAACAATAATCAGTATAAATAATCGAAAAAAACAGGATACTTGTATATCTCAGCTAAGAGTTGTAGTCAACACCTCTCATCCACTCTGCTGAGTGTGTATAGTGCAGAGGGATATAAATTGGAAATCGAAATGTCTCACCATTATTTAATAACTACAATCAAGCCACCGATATTTTGCAATAAATACCACAGAAATGTGAGGCATGGTGGTATTTTTGAAAACCTGTATTTTCCAGATAATACTGGACTGGTGCCCCTTGCCAGTTGCATCCCTTACAATTGCTTATTGTTAGTCTGACCTCACTTTACGGTTATACTGCCTATCAATACATCACACTATCCATTACCTACTGTGCAGTATGCTTGTTCATAGCTTGGTATGAATGAAGAGATGCTGGCATGAATAATGTGACATGGAACACAAGCTGCTAGTAGTGCACATGCATGCACATGTTCCACATATGTGCTTCTGTGCACAATTGTTAATGTACCATAGATATATATATATATATATATATATATATATATATATATATATATATATATATATATATATATATATGTGTTTACTACTGAAATATCAAAAGTAAAAAAAAAATGTTACCTTAACACCAAACTATATAGTCGAAATTACACATAAACGAATGGTCCAAATGTCGAAAAACAGCTGTTAATGTTGGAAATGTCGAATATGACATTTTACGACAATTAACAACAGTGCCACCCATGCAGTAATTCCCTAACCCCTACACCTAACATCCAGTTTATGCAGGGGGGCAAGCCCCACTGCACCCCCCAAACACCCCATAACTATATATTCCAACTCCGAGATCGCACTACAGTGAGGAAAGGGATGTATTTCCCTAACCGCACTGTACAGCGATCCCTGTACATCACTTGTAACATTCATATTTGCAAATGCTCAGTACATTCGCAAATATAACATTCGATATTGTAGCCTGCACACATATGAACTATTTGAACATATGTCATTCGAATACTTCATAGGAGTACAATGGTACATCTAATTTTTATTAGTAACCCTATATATATATATATATATATATATATATATATATATATATATATATATATATATATATATACACACATATATGAATCTGTATATCTATACGTGTAGTTCTCATACATGTCATTAAAGTTAAATGAGTATGTCAAGTTATTCTTATTAGGAGAATGACTATCTCGATCAGTAAGTATCATCCATGGGATAGATAATGCCAATCTCTAAACAAATGTAATAGGGTAACTTAAGCACTGCAATGGAAATTGGCTAAGCTTAAAATGGATCACAAGGGCAGCTAGCCCAGTACTTACCCATGAACATATGAGCCTATAGAAAGAACCAAAAGGAAACAAAGGACTTTCTCCAAAGGAATACGTCAGTTGTGTTTCAGTCTTGAAGTAACAAACTATTACTTCAGATGATGTAAACATTATATCACAGATTATATTCTGTTTGGAGCGTATTGTTCCTATATTTGCTTGAAAATGCTACAAAATTACTGTTTCCTGTAGATTGTGTGGGAATGTTGAAAATGCTACAAAATTACTGTTTCCTGTAGATTGTGTGGGAATGTTGAAAGTGCTACAAAATAATGTTTCCTGTAGACTGTGTGGGAATGTTCTATTTTCTGTATAATTTCTCTGTCTTATTTCACTTAACATCCTATAATAGAAGGATGGCAAGCTAAAAGCTACATTTCTTTCATGAAAGTGAAAGCTGCACCTGCCCAAATTGCTTCTAAAGTTATACAACCAATCTCAGCATAAAAAGAATATTATCTTTGGATATGCAGACTTTTGAAAACTTCTAAGTCCATTGTTTTTTCCTGAGCTGTATACAGACAATTCCAATGTTTTCCAATTAAGTTATTCTTAAGAAATGCTTTCAGGGTAGTATGTTAGTTTTAGTCACATAGTAATATTTTCAGTTTTATTTGTTGAAGCTGTACTCTGTCCTGCATATTTTATTATTATGCATAATAACTGCTACTAAGAAATATATTTACTACTGCATGAAATATTCAATTTCATGGTGTGACCTACTGTTAAGAACAAAGCTTCTGAAGTGATTTCTTTCACAACTGATAGTGGCGTACCTCTCATCCTGTTAGAGCAAGAAATCAGGAAAAGCTTAAAATAATGAGGGAACAACGACCCAAAAAGAGGGACAGATTTTAAATATTGCTCTTATAAACTTTTAAAATTGCTAGAATAACAGGATTTGTGTTAGCATGCATTTTTCAAGGATATGAAGTCTGAAAATCAAATGCATGTTACTACTTAGTGACTTCAGTCCTCAGTGTTTTTCCAGTAATCACAAATTTTATGAAGAACGTATAAAAGAGGTGAGGCAAAAATCTGAACATTCTACAAAGACATTCTTTGAAAATCTGGACAGTTGAGAGGTCTGTATGTATAGTGTTAGCCTTTTACAAAGTGTGAAAACTTCACTTTCTGTTGTTGAGAACTTCCTCACATATTCCAAAATGCAAGGTCTTCAGTCTCTTAGCCCGTCACATGATGTAGTTAAACAAATTATCATTCTGATAGTACTTATGTTTTTTAGTAAATTGCATGCAAAATTGACAGAGTTATTAATATTATATCAGATATATGACCTGAAGAATCCTGGCAAGCTTTTTTTCTGTTTGTCATTTTTTTTCACAATTATAATGAGGCAAAACCTAAAAATGTAGTATGCTACTTGTGATGGGATATCATCACTTATCTGGCAGAGGCAAGGATGTATTCTTTTTGTGATTACATACTGCTCCTGCATACCCTCAGATATATAACAACCATCAGAGGCTCGCCCGACGAGCATGATTATTTTTTTATCTTGGATTTTTAAATGGGCACTAAGACACAGCTGATGTCCACAAAAATGACAATGCTTAATCAGTAGAAACAAATGCCTTCTGAACTTCCACGAACAAAGTTATCATCACTCTCCCATTCAGTACAAATCATACATAACAGGCCGTCGGTTCTATAATCACTCTCCCACTCAATACAAATCATACATAATGGGCCGTCAGTTCTATCATCACTCTCCCACTCAATACAAATCATACATAATGGGCCGTCAGTTCTATCATCACTCTCCCACTCAATACAAATCATACATAATGGGCCATCAGTTCTATCATCACTCTACCACTCAACACAAATCATACATAATGGGCCGTCAGTTCTATCATCACTCTCCCACTCAATACAAATCATACATAATGAGCCGTCGGTTCTATAATCACTCTCCCACTCAATACAAATCATACATAATGGGCCGTCAGTTCTATCATCACTCTCCCACTCAATACAAATCATACATAGTGAGCCGTCGGTTCTATAATCACTCTCCCACTCAGTACAAATCATACATAATGGGCCGTCAGTTCTATCATCACTCTCCCACTCAATACAAATCATACATAATGAGCCGTCGGTTCTATAATCACTCTCCCACTCAATACAAATCATACATAATCGGCCGTCAGTTCTATCATCACTCTCCCACTCAATACAAATCATACATAATGGGCCGTCAGTTCTATCATCACTCTCCCACTCAATACAAATCATAAATAATGGGCCGTCAGTTCTATCATCACTCTACCACTCAACACAAATCATACATAATGGGCCATCAGTTCTATCATCACTCTACCACTCAACACAAATCATACATAATGGGCCGTCAGTTCTATCATCACTCTCCCACTCAATACAAATCATACATAACGGGCAGTCATTTCTATCATCACTCTCCCACTCAATACAAATCATACATAACGGGACATCAGTTCTATCATCACTCTCCCACTCAACACAAATCATACATAATGGGCCATCAGTTCTATCATCACTCTCCCACTCAATATAAATCATACATAACAGGCAATCATTTCTATCATCACTCTCCCACTCAATACAAATCATACATAATGGGCCATCAGTTCTATCATCACTCTCCCACTCAGTACAAATCATACATAATGGGCCATCAGTTCTATCATCACTCTCCCCCTCAATACAAATCATACATAACGGGCAGTCATTTCTATCATCACTCTCCCACTCAATACAAATCATACATAACGGGACATCAGTTCTATCATCACTCTCCCACTCAGTACAAATCATACATAACAGGCCATCAGTTCTATTTAGATGTTAAATGCAGATACTAAAATCCTGATAAAGATATTGTGTTTACATCAAATAAAGTCACAATACATTTCATTTATTAACTGTAAGTGGGCCTTGAGGAAGGTTGACTGCAGAATTATAATGACG
Organism: Protopterus annectens; assembly: GCF_019279795.1. Lineage (NCBI taxonomy): Eukaryota > Metazoa > Chordata > Ceratodontiformes > Protopteridae > Protopterus > Protopterus annectens. The sequence goes on from NC_056743.1 coordinate 81,231,859, forward strand.
ATTGCACCTGAAAACTGCTTTGGCCATAAAAGAAATCAACCCCCATGATTTTGTAACTGCTAAGCATTTAAAGCATATTTTATTCCCTGAGATGTGACTTTTCATTTGAAGAGCAGGAGCAGATGAGGAGAAGCAGTATTACCCAATACATAATCCCTCAGATGCTGAATAATACATCACTCATATCAGTCTTTCCACTGAGGAAAAATGACACCAGTCTCCCTTTCTTCTTCCCTATTATTTTTAATGGCTCTGGAAGTTCCACCTCACTTCCATAGCTATACATGTAAAGGTCTCTAGTCTTCACTCACTCAGATAGCTTCCCTTTTCAAGTGTGAGACCTAAGCTTACAAATCCTGAAAATTTCATAGGTTCATAGATTAGTACTAGACTAACTACCCTTGTGGACCATTTTAAGCCTAGTCAATTACCCCATGTGAAATTCAAACCATGCACCTCATGTTTGTAAGGTAAACACCTTAACCATTATGCCAACCCCCCCCCCCCACAATTTGAAAAATAAGTTGCAATTAATGACATAAAATAAAATAAAACAATTGAAAATGAGAGTTTTGAAAATGTCTGTTACATTTTTAAATTGTTTTTGAAATAGGGCATCCCCGTGGCGTCCCTCAGTTTTTCGGGTTGCAGTCCCCACACACATCCCTGCTATTTATATATGTTAACTACGAGATTTAAATCCCTCAGAGAAGGCAGAATAATCTGAGGTATCTCATCCTCAAACTCTATATACATTCTGTAATTCACCCTTTTAGTTCTGCATTTCCAAGTATTGCAGTTGAGGACCATAGAGTTTCAGCAGGTAGCCCAGACAGTATCCTACCAGTATGGCTGCATGTTGATGATTGCACACAAGTGTTCTGCTAACCTGATGAGCATAACACTCAGCTGCTATGATTTATGAATAGTGATATGACTTTTGCTTTCTGATTGAGGCTTGCTCCTCCTAGATTTACTTATATATTTTGCAAAGTTAGAAATATTTAGAGAAACATGCATTATTAAATAACTGGCCTAAGCCAATAGAAAAATTCTTTAGCATTAATTATATGAAATCTACAATCTGAAAATATTCTCTGATGAAGACTACGGAGCTGTACTTCTTTCTAATGCACTGCTACTACTTTTCAAGGCCATCACTAATGATTTTAATGAAATGTTTCCTGACAAGGTGATGGAGATGCTAAGAAACACCTTCTACCTGCTTGGCTAACTGTTGAGACTCAATGTACACAAGGAAAAAACAAATAAAAAAACATGATAAGCAAGAGGTTTATTATGTGTACCACAGCTTGGGATACTGCAAAGGATCTTCATTTTTCATAATGATGATACCACTATGTAGATGATATGCATAGACCACAATGCTATAATGAACAAAATTTAAGATTTCTGATGTAAGCAGGACAGCAACTGAGCCTGCCATTTTTAGTATGATGTACTGCTGTAAATTTGTCAGTAGTTTTGTGTGTTCGTTTCTTCACTCGATTCAGATCTCTAACAGTATGGTGTAGATCAGAAGACAAAACAAGAGTGAGTCACAATGTTATTCTGAAAGGGAGAAAGCAAGGGTAAATATGGTTCTTAAGTTTCATAAATTTATTATTACACTGTTTGGGTCACAGGTCATCAATTAACACTGATTCCATTATGTCTGGATCATTTACCAGGTTACGAGACCATTTGCCAAGATTCTTTTAGAAATGCAATGAAACTGTTAGATAATCTTAAGCCATGCTGGAAGTGTGTTCCATAATGTAGGTGTTTGTAAATTTATAAATGATTTCCTTAACCCTGCCTTAAATAGTGTCATAGTGTCTGCGTTGTCTCTTTCTTATCACTCATTTTCTCTGCACCTAGATAAGGGTCTATGTTTATTAGAATTTGTAGTGAAACATAATGGAATTCCTTATATGAGATCAATAATTTATGTATAGTTGTGTTGCCTTAGTGTTTTATAAAATATTAAAAATAGATAAAGACTGTATTTAAGTAATCTGTAAGGACAGATACATGTATACTTAAAAGATATATAAGATACTTTTCATTATAAAACTACCATATGGCGGGGCCGGGGGAGGATGCTGAAATGCAGACTTAGAGAGATCGCTTGAATGATTAGATCATTCAAGGATGAGATGTTTTTTCTCATGGAGGGGTTTGGTGGTTGTTTATCTTATATTGTTCTCAGTTATGATCTTGTAATTTACTTTTATTGGGTGTCTATAATCTATTGTAATACTGTTGGAAGAAGAAAGAACAAGTCATTCTCTTCATGTACACACATCTACACATTGTTACGAGTATATGAATATGGATAAAAGCAAAGCTAATATAAATCCAATTGCAAAATGTATATCTCAATGTAAATGGTTTAAATAATAGCTGCAAAAGGGGAAGTCTTTATAGATATTTAAAGCTATGTGAAGCGCAACTAGTATTTTTACAGGAAACACACCTTACACAGGAAGACATAAATAAAATAAACAATAAAAATGATACAATACTAGTAAGTTCCACCTATAATCAGAAGTGAAGGGGAGTAGCAATTCTGTGGAAAAACACTACTTTAATGCCTAAAATCATAAACACGTTCCATGACAACTCAGGAATGTTTTGTCTAGGTCTAGTGACAATATCTATCAATGAAATGATATATACATTAGTGAATATTTATTGGATACCAGGACTAGGTGTTAGAGTGGCCAAACAACACTTAGAAGACATTGTACAATATACCAAAGGCAATTTAATCATAGCTGGAGATTTCAATTGCATTATAAAAGAAACTGACACAAATACTAAAACTACATGTAAGAGATCACCTTTAACAAAGTTGTTATCTGAGTTTGTTGAAACTTTTAATATAGTTGACATAAATGAGTATGATATCCCAGATTCACTATTCTTTGCACATTTTTCCCATAGACATAATACATACTCTAGAATAGATAGAGTGTACATAACAAAGGATTTAACCTCTAAATTAAATAAAGTCAAGACAATTTCATGTCCATTTTCGGACCATAACACCATAACGTTTGAGATAGACTTATGTTTCAAGAGAATGATATCAGTAACAAGAATACCATCTTACATAACAAATCTCAAAGATTTTAAGGAATTTTATATTAAAGAGACACAAACATTCCTAGATATCAATCTTACAAAAGATGTATCTGAAATATATATATGGAATGCATTGAAAGCATACCTATATGGAAGAGCGGTGGGATAGTATAAAAATAAACAAAAACAGTGGAATAAGGAATTAATGGAATTACAGTCAAAAGTAGATCATTTAAAGCTTGATATTCAAAATGGAAACACCAACTTAATAAAAGAACTAAAAGACACTAATAAAAAACACTCAGAGACGCTACACCACAAAACAATGATCAACTTAGAAAAAATTAAACTATGTTACTATTCAATGAACCCTAAAAACCAATGAAGAATAGCAAATAGGACTAAAAAGATTATTAAAACAAATCAAATCAAGGAAATACATAATATAGAAACCAAAAAGAAAGTATCTGATTTAGAAGGAATACTAGAAGCTTTTAGGCTATTTTTTTATAAACTTAATAATCAAAATAAAAAAAACAGAAACACATTGAGCATTGAAAGCTTTTCTCAAAAACAATGTTAAAGTTAGGTTATTAGAGGAGCAGATACAACTAATAGATAAACAAATAACAATGACAGAACTTAAAGATGAAGTAAATAAGCTAAAATTAAACAAAGCTCCAGGTATAGATAATATCACCCCAGAAATGTTTAAATTACTATCAAATGAGGCTTTGCTGTTGTTATTGAATGTCTTTACATCAGTTAAAAATGGTAAAGACATTCCTCCTTCTTGGAAGTACACATTAATATCACCAATTCTGAAACAAAATAAAGATCCCAGTGAATGTTCATCATACAGACCCATTTCACTTCTTAATATAGATTATAAAATTTTTATGACAATACATGCTGCTCGAATAAAACAATTACTACCACTTTTGATAGAGGAGGATCAAACAGGTTTTATAAAAGATAGGAACACTTATGACAACATTAAAAGAATTCTTTCCTTAATTGATTATATAAATGTCACAAAAAACAAAATGAATGTTATTAGCTTAGACATAAATAGCGCATTTGATTCAGTGAACTGGGATTATCTGTGGTTAGTTTTAGAAGAATATGGCTTCTCAAACAACTTCACTTTGTTAATAAAATCATTGTATGAAAAATCATTGGCTTATATAAAACTGGGATCTTGTCTGACTAAATCTATTAAAATAACTAAGGGCACAAAACAAGGCTGCCCTCTTTCTCCATTATTGTTTGCGCTAGTCATTGAACCCTTAGCAAATAATATACGTATGGATAAAAATATTGAAGGAATACAACTAGACAACAGCCTAGAGCTTAAAATTCTACTTTTTGTTGATGATATTTTAATTACCTTAAAAAATAATAATAGCAGTTTAAAAGCATTATGGGACTCAATTCAAAACTTTCAAAACTTTTCAAGTCTTAAATTTAATGAGAACAAAACAAATGTATTGCTTATAAATACTAATAAAAAGATCTAAATAAAAATACCATAAATATATCTCTACCGATAATATAATTAAATACTTGGGAATTATAATAACTAACAACCTAGATACTACAATTGAAACAAATTATAAAGAGACCTTAAATAATATTAAAAATCTAATACAAAGATGGAATAAATTCTTCTTTTCAATGGAAGAAAGGCTTTATATAATTAAAATGATCATATTTCCAAAAATTCTTTATGTCATACAAGCTTGTTCTTTGCCACCAGCTAAATCGCACCTAAAACAATTAAATGATTTAATGGTAAGATTCCTATGGTATCCAAAAAAACAAGGATAGCTATGAAGTATCATCTAGATGATTGGGATATAGGTGGCATAGGTTTACCAGACATAGAAATATATTTGCATTCATCCATTATTAAAACAATATCATTATGACTAAATACAAAATATACATCAAAATGGAAGCTAGTTCATGAGAGAATCTAGTTAAAATCAGGATTTGTAGTAGCAAATAAGTATACAGATTTCATACCAAACAATTTTCTATGGCTGATGAAGGAATATATGATGATACATAAGAATAAAAATATAAGTTCCAAATACATTACTTATACATTAAAAATTTCCCAAAATCTTATTAATAGCAATCCTGATATTAAAGCATGGTCATTTCTTTTATATCCAGTAGCGTACACACAAGGTAATATAATAACATTTAATATGGAAGTAGTCAACATGCTTAAAGAAAAGGGATTAATATATTGGCATCAATTGCTAAACTCTGGAAAACCTCTGACAATAGACCAGATTAAACAGAAATTAAATATGGAAGATAGTTCGTGGCAACATGTACAAGAATTAAGACAGTATATATTAAGCAAACAAGAAACAATGCAACCATCAATAAGACAAAATGTTCCTAACCTTATAGAACATATAATATTACTAACGAATCAACCCATTACTGGAAAGGGATACTTATCATCTATTTATAAAACAAACAAAAAAATAAAAATGCATAATAATGACAAAATATGGAATTATTATAGATCAGTTAATGGACGTGCCAAATGACAGAGATAAAAAAATAATTCTCTCTCCAAAGCAGACATCACTTTCATTATTTTGGAGACTTTTTACATGGCAATTCATACACAGATCTTATGTAACCCCTCATAAAATGGAACTTATGTTTAAGAAAAATATTGGCTGCTGGAGATGTGATTGATCAATAAAAGCAGACTGGCAACATATGTTCTACGAATGCCATTTGATTAAACCATATTGGGATAAAATTAATTATTTTCTGCAAATGGTATTCAATGATAAATTCCAGATTTCCAAATCTATTATTTTGTTTAATGCACCTGTACCTGACTGTGTGCCAAGAACAAAATATGTAATCTTATGGACTCTCCTAGCTATTGCAAGGAAGAACATTACATCAAACTGGAAATCCAAAGCTTCTCCAACTTTTAAGCAATTCATGAATATGGTGCCGGCAGTATCGCAATTGGAAATGAACACTATTAAAGGAAGAACTGAAAGAACTACATCATTATACGTAGCATGGCAAAAAGTAACTGAAATACTGGAGAATAATGACTGCAGCAGATTATAATCAGGAAACAATTATATAGAAAGTCAATTATATGTCAACAATAGACACCCTTGTAAATACTTTATTTTGGTTTTAATGTTTGATATCTGTTTAGTGGTTTTAGCCTACCTTTTTAAATAATTTGTAAATACTTCATTGTCATAAATAACCTGCATTCATGTTTTCTTGTTTTTGGAAATGAATAAAATATTTAAAAAAAATAATAATAATTTTCCTGTTATGTAATCTATAATGTAATGTGAATAAAGTAAGATATTTACACCTATTTATGTAAGTCATGTCTATTTTTTTTTTTTTTAGTAAATCACTTTTGACCTGTATCAAGATCCTAAGCTAACCCCTTGTATGAAGACAAAAAATATTATCTATTCTCAAGGTTATGTATCATGTGTGTTCTGTATATAGCAATCAAGCAAGTTGCATACATTGCTGCAAAATGTTTGAGCGTTATGCTTCATAGTTTCATTATGCGACAATATGCAGCAGCATCATGTTTCTCAAAAGATAGATTTATAGTAAATACCCAGGTCCCTAAAATGTTTTACTTCCTGTAATGTTGCTGATGGTAGTGAAATGTAAAGGTCTTATCCTCTGTTTACTAATGTACAATACACAACATTGACCTGCACCAAATTTATTCTCCTGGAAAGAAAAACTGGGCTGTTAATGAACCTAATTTTGAGTGAAAGCCCTGTGAGTAAAGCTACAATTTACAGTTAAGTATTTTGGCATGCATTAATAAATTGATTCTAAATGAAAAGTATCAGTTAGACAATAATAAAGTCATTTGTAGAAAAAGCTCAAGTTTACAGTAAAGTATACTGGCAAGCATTAATACACTGGTACTAAGAAAACAGATATTTATTAGAAAGAGGAAAGACATTTCTTATATTTATTAATTCATACATTTTTACAGTAAAAGTCAGCAGTTAGGGTAGACAGAGGAAGGTGATTGTTAACTATGTATAGGTAGTAAGTGCACTGATGGATTGTGGGTAAAAGTACAGTGAGGATGGTTGTTGAGGACAGAGTAAGACAGACATTCTGATAAGACCAAGCCTGAAGGAAGGGAGGAGTGTCAATTATGGTAGCTGGATGAGATAAGGAAGGCCCTGTGTGGTTAAGGTGTGGGGGGTGGAGTAGACTTATGGTAGTTTGGTGAGGTGGTTTAACATATTGGACTGGTAGTAGCTGGTTGTGTTGCAGTTATAGTGTGTTGTGCCAAGATGGTTACATTTCAAAACATCTAAAACTCATAACATCTAAATTCAAAACATCGAGACCACAGCATCTAAAACCCAAAACATCTAAAACCCATAATATCAAATTTCATAACATCGAAAATGTACAATATGGAATAGTCTACCATGAAACATGTAAATGTTATAGTTTAATCTGTTATTCTTGTGGTATCAGTATGAGATGTAGTTTTTATTTATATAGTTATTATTTATATAGTGTAGGAATTTATACTATTTATATAGTGTTTATTTTGCCACTCTGTATGTGTTTTTTAGGCTATACAGATAAGTGATATAGACATTATATGTACATTCTTTATGGTGATCATGATACAGTGGGGTTGGAAAAGTAACTTTTTCCCACTGTAGTGTGATCTCAGATTTGGTATATTTAATTTACAGGGGGCAGAGCCCCCACATGGGGGGAGCAGGGGGGGGGGATGCTGTCCCCCTGCAGCAACGTAGTAAAAAGTGTGTTAGTTTGATGTTGTTATAGGTTGAGGGGGTGTTATTTTTATGTGGTTTGTAGTGTTCGATGTTGTGATGCAAAGTTTCGATGTTATGAAATTCAATGTTATGGATTTTAGATGTTTTGGGTTTTACATGTTGTGGTCCCGATGTTTTGAATTTAGTTGTTTTTAGTATTAGATGTTTTGAAGAGTAACTGCCAATATATATATATATATATATATATATATATATATATATATATAAATTTTTTTTACTTTGATTTTGAAATTACACTTCAAAATATCTAAAACTGATAATATCTAAATAAAAAACATTGAGGCCAAAACATCTAAAACCCATAACATCAAATTTCATAATATCAAAAATGTATAATATGGAATAGTGTATCATGAAACATGTAAATGTTACAATTTAATCTGTTATTCTTGTGGTATCAGTATAGACTGTTGTAGTTTTTTTTTATATATAGTTATTATTTATATAGTGTAGGAATTTATACTATTTATATAGTGTTTATTTTGAGCAACCATGGTGGTGCAGCGGTTAGCATTGCCATCTCATAGCAAGAGGTTCTCCGGTTTGATCCTCGGCGGGGTGCCTTCTGTGCGGAGCTTGCATGTCCTCCCTGTGGTCACGTGGGTTTCCTCCAGGTGCTTCAGTTTCCTCCTACATCCCAAAGACATGCTGTAGGTGGATTGGACACTCTAAATTGGCCCTAGGTGTGAGTGCATGCATGTGTGTGCCTTCTGTGGAAGGTTGGGCACCGGGTTGACAACTTTTTTTTTTTTTTTACTTTGATTTTGAAATTTGCACTGTCCTCTGTTTGCCTAGTGTCATTGGACAATTAATTCCAAAGTTTGATTACTGAACACAGGTACAGTGGACTCCTATGTAAGTTTACAGATTTGGCGACATTGTTTCTGGTCATTTATCTTTGGAATCATAGTGGCATGTACCATTGTAGAAGTGATTTGGTTGCAGGACATTTGAGGGGTTGGTCGATGATGTTATCAACAATTTTAGCTGGGAAAGTTTGACCTGCCTTTGCAGGTCCTGCCATCAGATATTTTGGAGAGCAACACAGTGATATGCTTGGTTGAGGAGGGGAGGTGTGTTGTTATAAAATTGCTGCAATTGTACTAGTTGTGTGGATTGAAGGAGAGCAAATATGGGAGATGCATATAGAAGAGACAGCAGGGGACATTTTACAGATATAGATTTGAGAGCTTAGTCAAACAGTTAGGTGTAGGTTTTATATTGGGCACCTAGCTTTTGGTGATTTCTTTTCATTGACAGTTGATTGTAGTTGTCAAATATTAACTTATCATCAATTGTGACTACCAGTAATTTAGTGGAGGAGGCCTTACCTATGGGTGAGTCTTGGGGGGGGGGTGCTGATTTTGCAGGTTGGGTTTAATTTTGTTACGTTTTTGATAGAAACAACATTAACTTGTTATTTTGGCATTTAGTATTAGCTGAGACTTACTGTGCCGTCTTTCTATATCTTTGAAGGACTGCTGAGTAAGAGATTTTGGTTCAGTTATGGTTGTGGCTGAGGAGATGAATGTTCATTAATCTGTGTACTCGATGAGTGGTAAGACCTGGGATGCTAGGATTATATGGTTAATGAATATGTTAAAGACCAATGAGCCAATGACTGATCATTGAGTGAACTCCATTTTGCAGTAGTTAAAAGGAAGAAAGTGCAGTTTGCCAGTGGAAACATTTGGTTCTGTTGCAGAGAGAACTGCTGAGCCAACTAGTAGTGTATTGTGAGAGGCTTAATGAGGGTGGGGTATGAAGAAGGACAGTGTCAGAGGCTTTTGATAGGTCTTGAAATGTAGAGTGCACTAGTTTGTTTCGGTTTCTATGGTAGTTAGTGTCTTAAGAATCATAGTAGGGTGATAGAAGGGGCAAAAGCCATGTTATGTGTCAGACAGCAGGTTGCAATTTAGTCAATTGGAAAGGAGCTGGGAGTGGATATATCTTTCAAAAATCTTGAATAGTGGCGGTAGGATGAGAATGGGTCTATAATATGGCATATTATATACACAGTTGCCTTTGTGGAGGGTTAAAATTATGGACTGTTTCCAAGATGTTCGGAATTTTGGTTCACTGATATATCTGTTAATGAGTAGTGTGGCTGGGTTAGTGAACATCGGCTGACTGGGATAGGAGTTGTGTTGAGAGATTGTGTATTGCTTGTGGTGTATGTTTTAGCTTGGAAAGTAGTTTTTTAATTTTGCTAGGAGGAATGGGATTGAGTCTGAAGGGTGAGTTTCTACTATGTGAGGGAGCTTGACAGGTGTAATCAGCTTCGGATCTGTTATTTGTTATTGATTTAGCTGCATTAATAAAGTAGTAATCAAACTGATTGCAGGTGGATTAGTCAGATTCATTTGGTAAGGGGTTTACCTGGTTTTAAGATATTGTTAATGGTTAGATTTAATGTGTGGTCTTTGGACTGATTGTTTTGTAGAGGTAGGTAGTATCTTTTTTCTCAGCACTTGACTTTTTTTTTCCCCTTGGTTACAAAGTTCCTTGAATTTTTGGTGATTAGTACTGGAATTATTCATATGCTAGGTTTCCATTGTTTGTCCCTGTTTTTCATTGTTTCTGTCTTTGTTTTTTTTTTTTTTTTCCATTTTTGATAGTAATGAGGCAGGGTTACTTCTGACATGGTTACATCTGGGTGGAGCTTGGCTGTTATGAAGTTATTCTACTTCATTGTCTAGTGGTCGGGGCCATGGGAACTGAGTTAGAGTATTTGGTACTTTTCCATGATCGGGGCAACAGCTGTAATCACCATTTTGAATGTTAGGCCGCAGTCGCAAAGATTACATTGCTGCCGCTGATGTGTATACCAGAAGTTATACTTTCCTTGCACAGTGTTACCATTTTTTTAAATGAAAAAAATTATGCATTCCAGCTTTTAAGCTGCCTTAATAACATTTAAAACAAAACGGTAGTCAGTATTTATGTATTGTGACAATAAAATAGAGCACTGGTGTTAGGATTTCTTGTACAGCGACCCAGCTTAATTCTCAACTTGCTTACCCAAAAGGCTGGACAAAATCAAATTACTGAGGAAATTGTTCGACTACCTTTCCCATTGAATTACAGTATTATTTAAAAAGGCATCTGGGGAGGATGCGAAGTATAGTTAATATTTTTGGCGAATCTTGCGCATTTCACTTTTTCTAACCTATTAGTCTCGTCAAAGCAACATGCAGTCATCACTATTAATCGAACCAAAATAACAATTTTTTTATGTAATAGTCTCATATCTGTCATCTTCTTTGCTCAAGAAACAAGTACAAAGCCAGATGCAACCAGATGAAAAAGGCCACAATCAGGTACCATTGGCTACTGTGTAGTGGAATCCTCCTGAGATGCCTTTTTAAATAATACTGTAATTCAATGGCAAAGTTAGTAGACCAGCAAGTTTCACATCATTTTAGATTTTTTGCAAGAATAATTATAAAACTGGCCCATTGGGGTGGGGTTACTTTGTAAAACAATGCCGAGATCTGTACTTTACTGTAATAAATAAATTCACACAGATTCATAACAAGGAAATGGTAATGTGTAGTACTACTGACTGTTCATATTTTCTGTTCTTTCTAAAAAAAAAAAAAAATTAAAAACTTTTACCAGAGAAAAAGACGTAAAATCAGAACCAGCAGAGATGTAAGAGTAGTTACTTCTCCATGTATATTTCATGCCACAACTGTTGCCCCATTAATGGAAAAGTACCGAATATTTATAAAGTGGGGAAGGTTAAGGTTTTCAGGCTCCCATCTGTTTTATAATGATGGGTATTGCGATTTTTTGAGTCCAAGCAGATGTCATAAGTTGTGAGATGGTCATTATGAGTGTTGGGTACATTGCTTGCTGATAGGATTTTATCAAGGTTTGTGGTAAGAATCCAGTCTAGTGTGGAGCCATTGGTCCTTTTTTGTATAGTTTTGTTGGGGGCATTATTCGTTTGATGACAGTAAAGAGATTTATTGGGTTATTGCCTGTGGTTGGCTTGTAGTTAAACCAGTTAATGTTTACATCCCTAAGTCTGATGGTTTTGTCGATAATGTAGGTGGATGACCAAGAGAATACATCCACCTGTATTGATTGGTTGTTTTGAGGGGTCATATATAGAGCTGTGATGCAAATAGATTCAGATTGGCTTTACTTTAGTAGGGCAGGTACTATTTCTGTGTTGGTAAATGATAGCATATTTAAGGTTAAGGGCACTATGCTAAGGCAGCTATTGTAAATTATGATGACAACACCTCCTTTTTGGATTGCTTGTCATGCCTTTAGATGTTGTATCCTCATGGTAAGATGTCATTTTCAGAGATGTTGGGTTTTAGACATCTCTATAACTACAGTGATGTCTGGAGTGTGGTGAGCTAACCAGGAATGGAGGTCTGTTATTTTATAAGACATGCTATGAATGTTAAGATTTAGTAGACTGATGTTGTTATTTATTTATTTATTTTTGGATTTGAAATGTGGATGAAAGTGAGTTAGAGGTATATTGTTTAAGCAGTAGTCACTTTTTAAGCAGCCATTTGGCCATAGGCTGGGATAGATGTCACCGTTTAGTAGAAGTCATTGAGGAAGAAAGGAAGTAGTGAGATGATGGTTGTGTGTATGGAGGATTGTATAACAGCAGTATTTTTTGCTTCGTGTGAATGGAAGAATGTGGTACCTCAGGTAATGTATATGTCAGAGAGGTATTAGGCTGGCTGCTATCTGTCTGTAGTTTGATTAAGCTGTAATTGGCGGGGATAATGTTGGATTTATAAATTAAGGCTTTGTTATTAAAATAATGATAGGTTGTGAGTAAGTGCAAACAGTATAGAACTGCTAAGTGTACTAGTAGGAATAGCATGCTGGTAACTATGACTGAGTTTGTGCTACTTTGGAATTGTTTTGGTTATTAGGTAGCATTACTTTTAATTAAAATTCAGTAATCTTTGTTAGATGAAGTTGACTTTCTTTAGTTGAGAAGATTGTTTAGTAGTTGGTCGAAGTGGTATGTTTGAACTTTTTGATGAGGATTTTGTATGCATGTAAATGGATGGGTGGAGTGAGGGTGAGATTTACTGAGATATAAAAGTAGGTGTGGGGGGGTGGTAAATGGGGGTATGATAGGGGAGTGAAGTGAGCCCCAGAGGAGTGAGGCAGACCAAGGGTAGTGCTGCTGCTGGTTTACAGTCAGTAAACTAGGTTGTAATTACAGGCAAGGTTTCCTAGTTCAGTACTGTTTCATTCCTCTTATTCATGTGAAGTATGTTTTCTGCAAAGATATTTCGTAGACTGGGAGATCAGAATCTTATGTATGACTTATTCAGAAGCCTTTTTCACATGTCTGTGTAGTCCATGCTCTGATATACTGCTGTCATACATATCAATACTATTATCAATCACCATACATGATGTACCGGTGACATTTTAATGTTCATATTGACTTTTTTTCCTTCTTGTGCGATTTCCCTTTAATCTTCTTTAGATTTAGTGTATTTTGTTTAGTACCTGTCATTGATATTTTCTCTATAACTATAACAATAGAGAAACTGTTTACTTTCATGTTAAAATCTCTTCATTCACTATGTTTTTCCCAGTAGTTTGGATTGTCACTTTTTCCCCCTTACAGTGATACTTATAGTGTCAATTTACTCGCCTTTATTACAATCATTAACAAAGGGCTTTGGCTGTTTTTTAACATGCCAGTTAGACACTGATTCAAAAGCTGTCCTTATTATAGTCCCACTGAAGCACTGGCAATTACATTTTTTATACAGTATTTTTGAACATTTGTGTAGTTTTATTGCATTTTTTTAGTAGGGAATACTTTTTAATAAGGACTTTGAGCATTCAAACCAATTGTTTTTTTTTTCAGAAAACCTTCTAGGGCATATAGATTTAATGAATCCATGCTGTCCTGTGTCTTAAAGTCACCAGCACTCTACACGTACAAGTGTCAAAAACTCACACTTTGTAAAACACAGTAGCTATTACTATAGTTCCTTATTATGATAGCAAATAACAGTACAGCTATACAGTCTATTTTCAGTAAGAGGGGATGTTTTCTTAGGAATCCTCATTGTATATATATATATATATATATATATATATATATATATATATATATATACACACACACACACATAAAGAACTATCTCAAAGATTCACTTAGACAAAAGTGATATTTTTCTAGAAAGTACCTTCAGATATGTATATATATATATATATATATATATATATATATATATATATATATATGTATATATATATATATATATGTCTTGAGAAGTTGGTCAAAAAAATGGTTTCCTCCCACATTCCAAAGACAAGCAGAAGGTGGATTGGACACTCTAAACTGTAGTTGTGTTCAGATGTGTGAGTATGGAAGGACAGCAGTGGCACAGTTAGCCACCAAGTGGTGTGAAATGTTGCTGTAGATGATTGTCACTGTTGAAGTGACACCTGATCCCCTGTGTAACAATGAGAAAAAAGGATTGTGGATAGATGAATGTGTGTATCTATATCTATATATCTATCTATCTATATATGTATATATATAGATAGCTATATATATATATATATATATATATATATATATATATATATATATATTGGGGTTTATATCAGATGATCAAGGTTTTGGAAAAACAAATGTGATATTGTCCAGGCCATACTGCTTGACTTCCTGAAAATACGAATGAAACAAAACAACAACAAAAAAAATCTATGTTTTTGTAGGAAGCAAAGCCCCCTGCACCACCCATATGGAGGCGTTGCATGCCACACGCACCCTTAAAATTATATATACCAACTCCAAGATTGCACTACAGTGGAGAAAACGATAAATGTCACCATCCCCTCTGTACTCCAATCTCCATACAAATGCATTGAGTTTGAGTTTCCAAAAACTCGATCATCTAACATAAATGCCTATATATATAATTAAATATATGCATCTCATTGACAGACCACAGTATTGTCCACAAAATGTCAACAACATGAATATTTTCAGGCTGTTAAGGATGTACTCAGCAACAACTTCATCAAAATAAAAGAATAAAACATAATTTGTTTGCAGTGGGGTAAGCCTTCTGCAACCCCACACTCTCTGCTAATTATATATACTAGCTCCAAGATTGCACAGTGTCAGGAAAAGGGCCTTTTCCCCAGTCCTGGAAACTGTGCAGTCTTGCACACGTATCAGCCATCGGTGCAAGTGACTAAATTTTCTCTGTTCAACAGCTGTCAACCATACATGGACTTGATTAATTTCAGTTCCCTTATTGAACTGTCACCACTCAAAATGTCAAGTGTCAAAAAGCAACTGCTCTTTGCCTTAAAACTTCTTTTTGAAGGGGGAGAAGTTCCCACACCCTCCAAACATATATATAACAACACATCTCACATTGCCATAACTCAGAGAAAAGGAAATATTCTGAGAAATGGCATCTGGGACTTGATATATACAAGTGCAATCTTTTGGCCATTCAGGCTCTGCATTATGAGACTTGCTCTAGCAGGTCTCAACATTTTAAATGTATATATATATATATATATATATATATTTACACACACACTCAAACACACAGACACATAGTGTGAAGGGAAAAGAAGAACTCCAGCATTTAATTGTTTCTTTTCATGTCTATCACGTCAATGCTTACAAGAGCTATGCAGAATGCAATTTTTTTTCCTGGACTAGCATTATACTCCGTGTTTTATAAGTAAAACTTAGCTTGAAGTGCTAAACTCTTTTAGGAAAGACGGATCAAAACCAATAATACTTGTAATGACAGAGGGATACTAGATCTACAGAAGGATATCGGACCTACAGAAGGATATTAGCAAGAAATGGAGTGGATGGCTGTTATGCAACAGTTTTCTGAAAAGCTGAGCAACAAAACACTGAGTGCTTCTTCCACAAATGTGGCTTGTAAACCATTTGTGAGGAATTTAAATAAAGACTTCTGCGCATTAAGAGGGTTTAAAACGTATTTTGATAATTAAAACTGGTAACCAGCGTTTCTGGTTATGTTGTTAGACATGCTAAAAATACCGTTCCACCCAAGTCACACTGGCATTTTATGTCTGTGTATGCAAATCCTATACTAAACTCCTTAGAACATAGGCAACATACAGGATTTCTGAAATAAATATTATGACAAGTAATAAGATGCTCTCACTGGGCAACTGGATAGTTGAACTCTGTGAACATATTAGTAGGACTCTATTTTTTTCATGTAAAGACTTGCCAGAAGGTTGTTACCTGATAGCCAACAAGTGGGGCAGCAAATTCACCAGAAGAATTTACGTTTACCATTGGTAGGAGGCAAGGGTTGCATTAATTTCATTCGAAAGGCACAGTTTCCTTGGTCAGATCTAGTTCTCTCTTATAGAATGACTATGTCATTGTCTCTCAGGTCCTTCAGTTGCTGCTGATGATGAATGTCAAGGTGAAGACTTATGACAGGTGATCGTCAAAAACATCTGCCAGGTTCTTTAGCATGCTGCATAAGTGGAAGGCACACAAATAAATAAATAAACTTAAATAAATAAATACATGCATAAGAATGGACCATCATTCAGTGTAGCATGTGTTCTCAGCTGCATAAGCAGAAGGCACACAAATATAAAAAAAAATAAACTTAAATAAATACATGCATACACACATGCATAAGAATGCACCATCATTCAGTGTATCATGTGTTCTCAACTGTATAAGCAGAAGGCACACAAATATAAAAACATAAACTTAGATAAATACATGCATACATACATGCATAAAAATGGACCATCATTCAGTGTAGCATGCATTCTCAGCTGCATAAGTGGAAGGCAAAGAAATATAAAAAAATCAACTTAAACAAATAAATGCATGCATATACACTAATTCTAGTACTTAAATGGCCTTTTATTCCTTATTGTTGTAGTTCACTATGGAAAACATAATGATTTAAAATTTCTATTAGATATACTGCATATCTGAATAATCTGTCTTTAAGAAATCTAGAAATTTTACTGTTTCAAACCAGAATTGCCCCAATATTCAAATAATAGCCTTTACTTCACTGTTATCTGGAAAATAACATGAAAGAATGACAGCAGATTGCTTATTTGTTTATAAAAATCCTGCCTTTATTGATTAGTTATATCTGCCTGTGCTTTATCTCCATTTTAATCCGTGTTTCTCTTCCAGAAATAATGTATGATTATATTTCACCTACATCAGTCTTTAATTCTTTAAAATACAAACAGGTTTGAGAACTATCTCTCAGAAAAGTAATTTCATTCTGTCTGGCAGTACCTTCAAGGAATGTCATCATATATTTTCTTTCTTAGTGTTTAAAACGATCCTTTTGGAATATTTATAGCGAGGATAATACTAGGGAAATATGCTGTCATGCTTTCCCACCTTATGCTTCCTTTCTACATCTTCCCTTGGTATGCGTCTGGCTGATACGTCACATTATTCTCCCTATTCCCTTACATCTTTAAAGAGGAAAAGATAAATTCTTGGAAAAGTTGTGCTTTCTCTCCATCTCTCCATCTTCACTATATTACTTCCCTTTTTTTGACTAATTACTACAGTAGCGTTGTCGCCTTACAGTAAGACGTTGTCCTGTTCGATTCTCAGCTAGAGCGTCTTCTGTGTGGAGACATGCGTGAATGGGCATACCTTCATTGAAGGTTGTGCGTCAGGGCCAGCAATTCGACATGTAAAAATCTACTGCCAATCATTAGCGGACCGGAGTTTTCGCTGTGGCGACCCCTAACCGGGAAAAGCCGAAAGACACAATAACAACAATTACAATTCATTCTTTACTTCTCTATTTCTGTATGTATCTAACACTTATTTGTTACATATTTTATTCCTTTTTCTCCAGCATTTCTAAAATGTTATTTTTGCCATTTTTACTACTCTTGTATTCCTAGCTTTGTCACTGCCCTTCTTGCATGTCTCTCTTATCTCTTTAATACATGATATGTCCTTTACTTTGAAATGATTGCCTCTTGCTAATGTGTATTAACCTATTTCTTCTTTCCATCTTGATTATTTTTCTTACCTTATTTTCCATTTACTTATAACATCAGCTTTATCTGCATAGGGGTTCTTCCCTTTAATTGCCTCTGGTCTCATATTTTTGTTCCTAAAGGTTCCCATAGCTTAATATTTTCTGCCATCATGTAGTAGAACAATTTCATTTGATGTGTTTGGCAATGATCCCCTAGGCCATGGTGAATCTAACCATTGCATTACCACTACATGACAAGGAAGCTTCTACACCCATTTCTTCAACTCCCTCACCTTTGCTCACTATGATGTCCAGCATTTTAACTTTCCTTGCACGGCCTGAACTGGTCCTTCTTGGCCTGCTACCTCCACTCCTCTAGTCCCTTCTCTGGGAATATACCAGCCTGTTTTTTAGAGGATAAATGTTCCCATCAGAAGAACAATTTTCATTTTCCTGTCCCAAGAGTTAGCCATTCCATTGCTACTTCATCTCCCTACCTCTCATTGCAGGGCAGCCAGTTTATGTACACAGTCACATTTTTATCATTATATTCTGACTGACAGGCTGGTAATGTTTGATAGGCTTGAAGGTTCCTTTCTTTGCTGTTCTGCAATACTTGCCCTTCATTGCCCTGCATGTTAAGCTTTACTTAATGAAGAGTGGTACCCCTGAGTCCCTTTCTGTCCTCTAAGAAAAGCTGATATCCTTGATGTCCATATCCCAAGTCCCTCTCACAACTATTACAGCTGATTTAGCCTATGGCATGACTGTCAGATGTTCCTCTATTTTCTTGACTAAACTCATAGTATTACTTTGCAACACTCTCTGGTCCTTTCCTCACAGTCTTGTCTTTCATGCTTTCTACCCTCTTCCTTTATAATCTCTCTTTAAACCCCCCAAACAGCCCTTTTTTGACAGGTAGATTTCTTCCTTCTAAAGGTGATAGGAGTAACATGTTTTGCTTTACCTAGTAGTGGACTATCTGCTATTGGATTTGCACACACATATTCTACAAGCATGAAAACTTATGAAAACTCTTCAGCATAGTCTAAGCATCTAATAGACCCATTTACCATTTTCTCTCACTTGAGTTATATTTTGAGATGTAATGCATACTATATACTTGACTGTGCAGTATGTAACCTCTTCATAAATACTAAATTACCATAAGTACATTTGTTGACAACTTACATTTCCCTTTCAAATAACTAATTCATTTGCATGTGTGTGTCTGTGTGTGTGTGTGTGTGTGTGTGTGTGTGTGTGTGTGTGTGTGTGTGTGTGTGTGTGTGTGTGTGTTTGTGTGTGTCTGTGTGTGTGTGTGTGTGTGTGTGTGTGTGTGTGTGTGTATATATATATATATATATATATATATATATATATATATATATATATATATACACACACATATAGATATACACATATATATATATATATATATATATATATATATATATACATATATATATATACATATATATATATATATATGGATCTACTTTATATTGTCAAAAAAACACTTAACCAAAATTCAAAATATCGAAACCACTTTGCCGAAACAACATGTTATCAAACACCCTGAACATCGCAATTTCACATGGTGGAAATAAACCGCTTGTTCACCAACACAGAAAAAAACAAACTGAAGCAAATCATACCCACCCATGTGCCTGGGGATTCGGCTTCTATGTTTTTTAAAGTTTACACACATTGCGAACATGGATCACACCAACTTTCTTGATGTTGAGACTACCAAGGATATTGATGGGTATTTACAACCTCCATCTACAGAAAGCCTCCTTTCTGTAGTGCTTTCCTACATTTCATTAGTTGTCACCCCTCGCATCAAAAGAATGGGTTTTAAAGAGCCATTTTATCAGGGTATCTCATTTAACCTCTGTTGACAATATATGTATTCAACACTTTGACAAGTTAAAGTCAATGTTTCTTGACCATGGTTATCCAGCTTCATTGGTGGAAGATTTTTACAATCAAGCTCCACATGAAAAGGATGGTATGTATGTCCCTATTATTAGGAAGTATCTGGAGAATTACAAGTTCAACACTTGTGAGAAAGGTATGAGTTCTGATTTAAACCACAACTTCTGTCATTATTTCAATATGGTTTTGCATTATTCATTATATGTGAATGACATACAGAATATTCTACATAAAAATGGTCTATTCTTCAGTGCAATGATGATTTGAAGGGTTTTTTTGAACGTCCCCTACTTTTACCTTCAAGAATAAACTCAACATAGGTTCATAGGTTCATTGGTTGGTGCTGGGCTATCAGCCCTAGGGCCTGTACAAGCTTAGCCATAACAATTTCCTGGATATTTCTTCCCACAGTATTTACTTCCCTGGACCCCTGTCTAGCAAGGTGACTGACATCATCCCCGGGGTAAATTTCCTATCTCCCATCCAGTCGTCAAGGTTCCTTTTTAAGAGAGCCAAAGAGGTGGTCTGCTTGACATGTATGGGCAGACTATTCCAGAGTATGGGGAGTATCTGGGTCAGGAACCTATCCCTCCAGCATGTTATCTTCATTGTGATGACAAAGTTTAGGTCCCTGGAGCATGTAGCTCTGATGGATTGGGATTTCTTTAAGTGTAGCATGTCCAGCAGCTCTGGGTTTGACATGGCCTTGTATGTTAAGCAGAGACTGCCTCTGAGTAGACAATATGCGACAGAGTATAGCTGGAGTTTTTTTAGTCAGTCAGCATAGGGCATCTGCTTTAGGCCTGTGATTCTTTTAGTGAGGTGTTTCTACGGCCTTTCCAGTTGTTGCAGATGTCTTGTGAGGTACATACCAAATGGGGGGTTGTACTCAGTGATGGGTCTAATGAGGGATGAGTACAGTGGGACAAGGATCTCCTTTTTTCTGGATGGAAAACCCTTAGTGACAAGGTGTGCCACATAGAAGGATTTTCTGACTGTTGTGGTGATGTAGTTATCAAAGGTGAGACCACTGTCCACCTGTGTTCCTAAGTCTCTTATCACACTTTTGGTGTTTAGTGTACCGCAACCTATGTGGTAATTCATGGATACATGGTTTTTCCCAAAGGGGATAAGTATACACTCCTTGGCACTGAGCTTGAGCCCATGGCTCTGGCAGCAAGCATCTGTTTCTATAAAGCCCTTTTGTAGAATATCCACATCATTTAGGGATTCAATAATGGCTCCCAGTTTGCAGTCATCTGCGAACTTTGTTAGCCAGAGTCCCTTACTGTTGGCCTGTACTTCAGAGAAGTAGATGCCAAACAAGAGCTGTCCCAGGACTGAACCCTGAGGTACTCCACTTGTCACTTGTCTGGAGCTGGATTTGGAGTCGGCTACTTTTACAGTGTGGGTTCTGTCAGTAAGCCAGTTGGCAACCCATCGCGTGATGTAGGGATTTATGCCCAGCTTAGTAAGTTTATCTATGATTCTAGAGTGGGGTATTGTGTTGAAGGCCTTGGCGAGGTCTAGATAGGCTGTATGGACTGCCTTACCATCATCCACAGCTCTGGAGACTGATTCGAAGAAGTAAATCAGGTTCAGGAGACACGGTCGGCCCTTCATGAACCCAAACTGTGTGGGTCCAGTGTTTGAAGGTTGCCAATGTCTTTGTTTTTAAGTTCCATGATAATACGTTCCATGGTCTTGCAGATCAGGTTCCTCAGACTGATAGGACTACAAAGGGATTAAATTGATCAGTCACAGCATGAAGTTATGGGAAAGAGTAGTGGAAGCAAGGTTAAGAAGGGATGTGATGATTATTGATCAGCAGTATGGTTTCATGCCGGGAAAGAGCACTACAGATGCGATGTTTGCTCTGAGAGTATTGATAGAGAAGTACAGAAAAGGTCAGAAGGAGTTGCATTATGTTTTTGTAGCTTAGAGAAAGCATATGACAGGGTGCCTAGAGAGGAGTTGTGGTATTGTATGAGGAAGTCAGGAGTGTCAGAGAAGTATGTAAGAGTGGTACAGGATATGTACGAGGGTAGTGTGACAGTGGTGAGGTCTGCGGTGGGAGTGACAGATGCATTTAAGATGGAGTTGGGATTACATCAAGGATCAGCTCTGACCTCGTTCTTATTTGCGATGGTGACGGACAGGTTGACAGACGAGATCAGACAGGAGTCCCCGTGGACTATGATGTTTGCAGATGACATTGTGATCTGTAGTGAGAGTAGGGAACAGGTGGAGGAGACCCTGGAGAGATGGAGATATGCTCTAGAGAGAAGAGGAATGAAGGTCAGCAGGACTAAGACAGAATATATGTGTGTGAATGAGAGAGAGGATAGAGGAATGGTGAGGATGCAGACAGTAGAGGTGGCAAAGGTGGATGAGTTTAAATACTTGGGATCAATAGTTCAGAGTAATGGTGAGTGTGGAAGAGAGGTGAAGAAGAGAGTACAGGCAGGATGGAGTAGGTGGAGAAGAGTGTCAGGAGTGATTTGTGATGGACGAGTACCAGTAAGAGTGAAAGGGAAGGTCTACAAGAGGGTAGTGAGACCAGCTATGTTATATAGGTTGGAGACAGTGGCATTGACAAAAAGGCAGGAGATATAGCTGGATGTGGCAAAGTTAAAGATGTTAAGATTTGCACTGGGTATGACAAGGTTAGGCAGGATTAGGAATAAGTATATTAGATGGTCAGCCCAAGTTGGAAGGTTTGGAGACAAAGCCAGATAGGCAAGATTACATTGGTTTGGACATGTGCTGAGGAGGGATGCTGAGTATATTGGGAAAAGGATGCTAAGGATGAAGCTACCAGGTAACCAGAAAAGAGGAAGGCCTAAGATAAGGTTTATGGATGTGGTGAGAGAGGACATGCAGGTGGTTGGTGTGACAGAGCAAGATGCAGAGGACAGGAAGAAATGGAAACAGATGATCCGCTGTGGCAACCCCTAATTGGAACAGCCGAAAGATGATGATCAAGTACCAAAGTTCCTTAAACAAGGAGAATCTACTCACAAAGGACTTCTTAAAACAGACAAGATCTTTGTTTGGACTGATCAGTAAAATTTGAAATACCTGACTCTTGTGTGCTCAACTGATGTATGAAATTTTTCTGGCTTTTGTATTTTTTTTATTAATGCTTACTAAATCATTAAGTTATTCATTTAGCTTTAATACTGTAATGTATTATTCTTTATACAAATTCAACTTTGCGCATGCTAGTTGTCCCAACTTGTAGCTAGATTGGAAATTAGAACAAAAATTCTGGAAATAAGTCAGATAAGTGTTGAATCAGCTTATTTTCACATATAGGTACATTCATATCTAAAAAAAAAAAAAATTATAATCCTGCCTTATTGTTCTGATAGTTTGTCAAAAATAATTATGAGAGCAGATATGGTATTGCCAGATTACTTTGTGACCTGTAGAAAAATCACTACTATATGACTTTGTGGCACTTAGTCCAAACAAAACATTAAATTGCCTTCCCAAACTGTTGTCAAACACAAAAATATCCAGCTGTTTTTAGTACTTTTTGTACAAATCATATACATCGAAAGATGTTGTACGGAATTATAAACCAGCAAGTTCATCTACTCACTTCATCATCCTGCTGGACCCATTAGATGCTCCCATCTTATGTTCAGGTTGTTGGAATTGAGAGCTGAGTGAGAGATGGCAATCATCTTAGACTGAAAAAGAAGTTTGCCTCACATCCACTGCAGTGAGCATCATTCCCCTCCCCAGCTTACACAGCATGGCAAACACAGACCACATCCGCATTTGCATGTTTCATGACAGTGTAACTCCAACTATATGCTTATACAACCGAAAGGTGCTCTGTATAACAGTTGTTGTGTCTTTCAGCTTTTCCCAGGTAGGGGTCGCCACAGTGGAACTCAGGTCCGCTAATGATTGGCAGTAGATTTTTACGTGCCGAGTTGCCGGCATTGATGCACAACCTTCAACGAAGGTACACCCATTCACGCATGTCTCCACACAGAAGACGCTCTAGCTGAGAATCGAACCGGACGTCTTACTGTGAGGTGACAGCCCTACCGCAGCACCACCACTGCAGATGTGCTCTGTATAACATGCACCCTGCCAATTTGCGGAGCTGTTTTTGTGATATCCAATAACAGTGTTTCCTTTTTCAGAGATCCACCAGTATCTCCTCCCTGCATTCTGATTGAGCATTCACTGGTAATTTGATCCCACCTCCCTAATTGCAGGCCAACTCCAGCCTTGATCCAGCACTTAAATCAAGTTACAATTGGGAACCCTATAATTTCCTTGTTCTGCATTATGTACTTTGATTACCTGAGGACAAGATGGTCCTGTGTATAAGCTAATAAGTGACTTCCATTCCATACTGTAAAATCGCAAACAAAAAACAAATCTGATGGGGAGCAAGTCTAAAATTTGAATTGATTTAATGAACTATGTATTGTCTATGACTGGAGATGTACTGGTTTGATTCAGCCACCCCTACCACACATGCGTACATTGCTTTGTGTGTTTCAGCATATACCACGGTTGTCATTTTCATTTGTTTCTTGCCTGTTTTTCACTTCAACAAACCTGTCAGGTGTCCAAATTCATTACCAAAATACAACTGCAAAACTGCTGTCATCACTAATGCACATCTAAAAAGAGTTATAAAATAATAAACACAGTCACAAGATGGAGTTTAAATGGCCATAGCCACATGTTTATTAAAATCAAATCCAGCGAGATGGTAAAATGTCTGTATGCTATACACTAAATAGCCAGCTAATATACCAAACTGGTATGCCAGATATGTACCAAGCAGTGTGTCAAGGAAGAGTCCTCATTATTTCCTTGCCTAAGGCTGATTGCACATTGATAACTGACCATTTTCTTATTAATATCCCAATCAACTTCAAAACACAGCCTAAAACACAACCAGGGCTATCTTAAAATCTGTTCAAAGAGGGTGGCTAAAGAGACCCATACCTCTCCATGGGCAAGCCAAATCTTATGGAGGTCTGTAAATCTTGCTATGCCTTGCTCCTCCTCCTCCTCTCATTTTCTCCTTTTGTAGCCCTGCATTCTACCACATGACTGCAACTCTCAAGCACCCTCATTCTACCACATGACTGCAACTCTCAAGCACCCTCATTCTACCACATGACTGCAACTCTCAAGCACCCTCATTCTACCACATGACTGCAACTGTCAAGCACCCTCATTCTACCAAATGACTGCAACTCTCAATCACCCTCATTCTACCACATGACTGCAACTGTCAAGCACCTTCATTTTACCACATGACTGCGACTCTCAAGCACCTTCATTCTACCAAATGACTGCAACTCTCAAGCACCCTCATTCTACCACATGACTGAAACTCTCAAGCACCCTCATTCTACCACATGACTGCAACTCTCAAGCACCCTCATTCTACCACATGACTGCAACTCTCAAGCACCCTCATTCTACCAAATGACTGCAACTCTCAAGCACCCTCATTCTACCACATGACTGCAACTCTCAAGCACCCTCATTCTACCACATGACTGCAACTCTCAAGCACCCTCATTCTACCACATGACTGCAACTCTCAAGCACCCTCATTCTACCACATGACTGCAACTCTCAAGCACCCTCATTCTACCAAATGACTGCAACTCTCAAGCACCTTCATTATACTACATGACTGCAACTCTCAAGCACCCTCATTCTACCACATGACTGAAACTCTCAAGCACCCTCATTCTACCACATGACTGCAACTCTCAAGCACCCTCATTCTACGACATGACTGCAACTCTCAAGCACCCTCATTCTACCAAATGACTGCAACTCTCAAGCACCCTCATTCTACCATGACTGCAACTTTCAAGCACCCTCATTCTACCACATGACTGCAACTCTCAAGCACCCTCATTCTACCACATGACTGCAACTCTCAAGCACCCTCATTCTACCACATGACTGCAACTCTCAAGCACCCTCATTCTACCAAATGACTGCAACTCTCAAGCACCTTCATTATACTACATGACTGCAACTCTCAAGCACCCTCATTCTACCACATGACTTCAACTCTCAAGCACCCTCATTCTACCACATGACTGCAACTCTCAAGCACCCTCATTCTACTACATGACTGCAACTCTCAAGCACCCTTATTCTCCCACATGACTGCAACTCTCAAGCACCCTCATTCTACCACATGACTGCAACTCTCAAGCACCCTCATTCTACCACATGACTGCAACTCTCAAGCACCCTCATTCTACCACATGACTGCAACTCTCAAGTACCCTCATTCTACCACATGACTGTAACTCTCAAGCACCCTCATTCTACCACATGACTGCAACTCTCAAGCACCCTTATTCTACCACATGACTGCAACTCTCAAGCACCCTCATTCTACCACATGACTGCAACTCTCAAGCGCCCTCATTCTACCACATGACTGCAACTCTCAAGCGCCCTCATTCTACCAAATGACTGCAACTCTCAAGCGCCCTCATTCTACCACATGACTGCAACTCTCAAGCACCCTCATTCAACCACATGACTGCAACTCTCAAGCACCCTCATTCTACCACATGACTGCAACTCTCAAGCACCCTCATTCTACCACATGACTGCAACTCTCAAGCACCCTCGTTCTACCACATGACTGCAACTCTCAAACACCCTGACAACCCCGTTTGGAAAAAGCAAAAATTTGAAAATCCTGTAGGAAAACCAAGCAATTCCTTCTCATTCCCTAAAGTAATCACCCGTGTGGGACAAAAGGTCCCCTCACTCTAGTAATGTTAGAATAACCCGAAGACCCAAGCAGTACACTGACTCTATTAGCGTACCGTTTTCCTGCTTTTACGAGAGATGAGCCATTGTGGGAAGTGTAATCTACTACTCCACAGGAAAAGGAAGAAATTCTGAACTGCTATACCTTTTCTGTGACATCTGGAAATGACTGTTCCCTCCCTGATTTAATCTGACTTATCCTGTGACCTGTCCTTCACTTCTTCCTATTCCTATCTGCACGCTTCCTACCTGCTCTAGGTCAGTGCAATCCTCCGCAGACAAAGCTGTCAGGCTATTTTGTGTGGCCATCTACACTTTTCTTACAACTGTGAAGCTTTTTTGTCCCTGCTTTGGATTTAAAAGACACAAATAAAACTCAGTAGTAGAAAGCTACAAAAATGAATACTTTTCCCAAGAAATGCTCTGTAATTTCATCTGTAAAAAGCATTATAACCAGGTTTGATAACATTTTCCTCTGTCCTATCATATTAACAGATTTATTTTGGTGTTCAGATGAAGTATTTTGATAGACTGTTAAAGCAGAAAGAGAAAAGATTAGTAATCCTTTAGTTGAAGTTTTAAATATAAATGTAGATGGAAGTCATTCTAGTTACACATTGTGAATAAATGAATTTTAATATGTAGAACATGCCTACAGACCTTAAAGAAATTACATCCATTCACCTCTAGAGAATTTTCTTATGCATCACTCTAATGCTGAAATGGGTCACTATATCAAAAGGCATACATATTAATCTGATTTACAAAAATGGAAATTACAAATGATACATGGCTGTGATCTAGTATGTAATTAGCAAGCTCATTGGGGAATGCATAAAAGAAGCTTTTTCAGTCTTTCTTCCTTTAACAGATCTGCCTATGAAATATATTTTTGCAGTCAGAATAACAGACCGAGTGCTATATATATATATATATATATATATATATATATATATATATATATATATATATATATATATATATATATATATATATATATATATATATATATATATATATATATATATATATATATATATGTATACAAACTATCTTGCCATACATTGAAATCAAGGTATTTTTTCTTAGTGTGTGTGTGTGTGTGTGTGTGTGTGTGTGTGTGTGTGTGTGTGTGTGTGTGTGTGTGTGTGTGTGTGTGTGCGTGTGTGTGTGTGTGTGTGTGTGTGTGTGTGTGTGTGTGTGTGTGTGTGTGTGTGTGCATGTGTGTGTGTGTGTGTATATACAAAAGTACTAGACAATTCAGTAAACTAAACAGATAATACTCAAGGTTCACACTTTGTGTGTTTCATAGGTTTATACCAAACTTAGGGCTGTAGAGCCATCGAGAAGCATTGTCACATTGTCCTTGTAAAGATATGCAGAGACTAGTTTGCTATTAAACGGCCTTCATTATTATCATTAATGCTAGGCATGAATTTATGGGTTCTCCTCCAGTCATCAAGGTTTCGATTAAAGATGTCGAAGAAGGTACTCTGCTTGATTTCCAGATGAACTTTATTCCGAAGCTTGGAGAAACCTCTTATGCTAGAAGATACTTTTGATCTGACCTGTTGAATTTGGTGTGATGAAATAAATTAAAAAGTAAAGTTATGTGATTTTCATACACAAAACATTGAGCTAAAATAACTTCTTACGACCATGTAAGAGACTGAGAACAGTGACAGTTATTTTAGTATTTTAAACTACTTTAAATAATGTCATCATATTTTTCTAATTAGGAATCTGTACAAAACTCTCAACTGTCCCTATGTTGGAAGAATATTCCTATATGGATCTATTTTAAACTACTTTAAATGATGTCAACATATTTTTCTAATTAGGAACTCTGTGCAGACCTATTAACATCTTAGCACCCTTGCATTACTAGGCTGTAATTCATACCACACCTTTCGGCCACCTAACCTGGACAAAACACTAAAGGCAGAGGTGTGTCCATATTCATTAAGGATATCCACATCTCCAGGCTAGTTGCTCATTATAATGCATCTGAAATTATCCTAGTGCAACTAACTCTGAGCAAGACCGCAATCCAAATTGTGACTTGCTACTGATCCCCCACCATGCCCCAGGAATCCCACTCCTCATTTCTTGATACACTTGAAAATATTAGGGTACAACCCAACACCCTAATAATGGACGATTTCAACTACCCCACCATTATCTGGGAAAACTACTCATGTACCAACTCTTTTGCTCAACATTTTCTTCAATTCATAAATTCCAACGCCTTGGATAAACTTATCCACACCCCCACCAGGGGCAGCAATATCCTAGACCTGGTAATTACCAACATGGGTGACCGGTGTTCCACACCAGAGCTCAATTCCTTGTTGGTCAGATCCGAGCACAAGCTAATCCCCCTAAAGATCCACATCCCGCCCCCATCCCCCATTAGGGAAACCACCGTAAAAATTTCTCCAAAGCCAACTTCACACTTCTTAAGACAGAAGTGGCAAACTTCACGACACCCATGCAGATGGACAATAGTGGTACGACTGCTGAATCCTACACAAATGCACTTTATAAATACTTACACAAGTGCATGGATTGTGCTATCCCTAACAGAACCAAGATGCTATCCTTCAAAAAAGGAAGCCACTCTGGTAGTCTCCTGCCATAAACAAACTCTACAACAGAAGAAAGAAACTATTGCAAAAAGGAGTAAAATCCCATGATTGGAGGAACTCCCTGGTCAGCCTCAGTAAGAAGCTGAGATCTCTCATAAAATCCTCCAAAGCTAGTTACGAAAACAAAATCGCCACTGATTCTAAAGACAACCACAAAGCATTCTATAGGTATGTAAAGAATCTCAATGCCAACACTCAGATCTCCTCTGAGTTACAGCACAATGGCACTAAATATACAGAACCAACTGATTTGCCATCATTCTGGCAGATAGGTTCGGTTCCTCCCTCTCACCTCCTAAAGGGCCCCTCTATATACCAGAAGAATGCAAAGTTCCTGTAATCATGACTGCACAGGTAAAAATCAAACTCTCCAAAGCCAAGAACACAGCATCCATGGGACCTGACAACATATTGGCTGGATTCTACATGAACTACAGAACAAACTGGCACCCCACCTAAGCACCATGTTCAGTCATAGCCTCACTTCACACTTTGTGCTCACTGAATAGTGCACAGTGATGGTTATCTCAATCCACAAAGGGGAAGCCACCACAGACCCCAGGAACTACCTCCCCATTAGCCTGATGAGCCTGGTCTGCAAGGCCATGGAACATATGACCATGGAACTTATAAACAAACTCTGGACCCCACCCAGTTTGGGTGTCTAAAAGGCAGATCATGTCTCCTAAACCTGTTAGACTTCTTTGAAGCAGTCACCAAAGCCGTAGACGAGGGTAAGGTGGTTCACACAGCCTATCTAGATCTCGCCAAGGCTTTCAACCCCACCCCCTACTCTGGAATTATAAATAAACTCACTAAACTAGGTGTAAATCCCTATGTCACAAGATGGGCTGCCAACTGTCTCACTGACAGAACCCACACTGTGAAAGTAACAGACTCCAAATCCGACTTCAGACCAGTGACAAGTGGAATACCACAGGGTTCAGCCCTGGGTCCTCTCCTGTTTGGTATCTACTTCTCTGAAGTACAGGCTAACACGGAAGGTCTTTGCCTAATGAAGTTTGCAGATGTTTGCAAACTAGGAGCCATAATCAAAACTCCTAATGATGTGGACATCCTACAAAAGGGCCTCACTGAGACAGATGCCTGGTGTCAGAGCCATGGCCTCAAGCTCATTGCCAAAAAGTGCATTGTCATCCCCTTTGGTAAAAACTTTGTACCCATGAACTACCACATAGGTGGTAGTCTACTTAACACATGAAAGTGTGATAAGAGACCTTGGGAAACAGATGGACAGTAGTCTCTCCTTTGATAATCACATCGCCACAGTAGTCAGGAAATTCTTCTATGTGGCACACCTCATCACAAAAGGTTTCTTATCCAGGAAAAAAGAGGTCATTGTTCCCCTCTACTCATCACTCATTAGACTCATTATAGAGTACAACACCCCTTTTGGTATGTACCTCACAAGACATCTACAACAACTGGAAATGCTGCAGAAATACCTCACAAAGAGGATTACCAGCCTCAAACAGATGCCCCACATAGACCCTCTCAGAAAACTCCAGCTTTACTCCATCACATATCGCCTACTCAGAGGCGATCTCTGCCTAACATACAAAGCTATGTCAAACCCAGAGCTGTTGGACATGCTCCACTTAAAGAAATCCCAATTCCTCTAAGCTACATGCTCTAGGGACCTAAACCTTGTCACCACAATAAACAGAGCATGCTGGAGGGATAGATTCCTGTCCCAGAAACTTCCCATACTCTGAAACAATCTACCTATCTATATCAAACAAAGCTCCTCATTAGCACTCTTCAAGAAAAATCTTGATGATTAGATGGGAAATAGGAAATTCACCCCAGGGATCACCTCTGTGGCTCTGCTTGACAGGGGCACAGGAAAATTATTTTCTTGGGTGGCACAAGCCAGGGTACCATTTTGGCTAGGCTTATATAGGCCCTAGGGTCATTAGCCTAGTACCTACCTATGAACTGTCCCTATGTTGGAGGAATATTCCTATATGGATCTGTTTTAAACTACTTTAAATAATTTCAACATATTTTTCTAATTAGGAATCTGTACAGACCTCTCAACTGTCCCTATGTTGGAGGAATATTCCTATATGGATCTACTTTACAAGCTTGAAGTCTCAAAACTTTGAACTGCAAATAGTCGAGACCATAAGATGGAAGTTTTGAAACTTCGAAATTGTAATAAAAAAAATATATTTTTTTTTTTTTGCAGGGAGCAAGCTTCCCTGCACCACCACCCCACATCCCCTGCTAAATAAATATACCAACCCTGAGATCACACTATGGTGAGGAAAACAGTAAATTTCCCATTCCACACTGTACTGTGATCTCCATTCAAAAATTTTAAAGTTTAAAAACGTTGTTCTTATGGTCTCGACCATTTGCAGTTTGAAGTTTTGAAATGTTGTGCTTGTGAAGCCACAGTTTCCCCTTCCTTCACTGCATGTGTTACCCCACAACAGATCCTGGTAAGTACACCTATCAGTCTCACCAACATGATGGGTAAAACTACAGACTGCATTAATGCTGAATTAATTAACAGCAGTATAGGTGACCCCCACAAAACAATAACCTTGGATTTCATAAGGATAGGTCATATCTGCTCATGCCTGTTCATACGGATTATTTTTTAAAAGGTCATAGAAGCTCCAGATGAAGGCCTGATTGTTCATACTACCCACCTTGACCTTGCAAAAGACTTTGATAATATTGACCATGTGAGCATCATAAGCAACCTTTCCGGACTAAGCACTGACTCTTACACTGTCTGCTGGATAGTTAATTGGCATAAAGGTCAAACTAATATAGTCCTTGAATATGGTGTATCCTCTAGCCATGGTGATGTCCCTCAATGTTGGGATCCTATCTGTTTGGTATTTACCTGCCTTCCATAACATCCAAGTTCAACAGATAGCAATGTTTGTGGGCAACTGTAAATTGGATGCTGTTTTCAACTCAGTCCGTTTTACCCAAGTGATCCATTAAGTTCTAGGTTAGAAGTCCAGCAGCTGCACTAATCATGGGCTCCCCCCAAAATGACTGATCACAGGGTCCCCCCAAAATGTTATGATGTGTGCAGCATAACAAACCTTCAGTACAACTCCTACCATGTTTGCAAATTTTTTCCTGGGGAAAAATTCAGTTGGCCTTTATCGGGAATTGCCCTTTTCCCCAAGGTAGATCAATCTCAGAGTTGGGATATTTAGTTAGGGGGGGTGTGAGGAGCTCAGTCCTCTACGTCGGGGGTGTGGGGCAAAGTCCCCCAATTGATTAGGGTTTTGAAGTTTGTGTTTTTTGTGTACAGCCCCATGAATGTTTTTCTCCAAGGAAAACATTTGCAGACATGGCTGTTCGAGCTTTAGAGTGCTCGCTCTTTAGGGGTCGATGACTAAATGTTCGAAGAAAAGTCTCTTTGAACATATAGCATAGACCCATTATATATATATATATATATATATATATATATATATATATATATATATATATATATATGTGTGTGTGTGTGATTAATCATAAAGTAGCTGACTCTGTAGCATACCTCTCAACTTTACTGATTTTTGTAGAATGTCTAGATTTTACTCACATATTTTTGGCCTATTTTTCATAAAGTTGTGGTTTCCTGGCAAATTATTGGCAAATAATGAAAGATTGAAGTTAGAAAATAATGACAGAAATTTAAATTTTAGATGTCAGGCCTTAAGAATATTCATAATAATGCAAACATAGCTATTCTATCAACCGGCTAAGTTTGTAAGAGCAATTTGGGCCTTTGCCCCACTTTTATTTATGGCTTTGTCCAGATTTCTTGCTCTAAGAGGTTGAGAGGTATGTTCTGTAGTTAAGACAGAAGTCAGTACAGCACCTGATATTGTAACAGCTAATCAGAAATCTGATGATACAGTTGAAATCAGCCTTAATACCATGAATTCCTTAAGTTTTAATGTGTCTGACTCAGACAATAAAAGTCTTTGGACTGATATTGTGTTTAAGCAACTTCCTAGGAAGAGTTTTCTTAGTTCAATGTATGCATTTTAGTCTTGCTTTCTCTCTCTCTCTCTCTCTATATATATATATATATATATATATATATATATATATATATATATATGTATATACATACACACACACACACACACAGAGAGAGCGAGAGAGAGGTTTATAGGTGTCTGTTAGACTGATGGTGCAGAAGCATCATTATAAGTCTAGCTAATAACCTAAGGCCAGAATCAAACCATGTACCTTGTGTTTAAGAGGTGAAGACCTTAACCATTATGCCAATATCATCTAAAGTTCATTTCGTAGAGCTCATATCATTGAAAACTCAAAGTGGGATTTAAAGAACATGATTTATAAAAAAAAAATAGATTACATGTCAATCTGCTATGGAAAAAACAGTGATTAATAACCACTGTTCTCTCTCTCTCTGGTATTTTAAAGTTAAAAGCAGGGTGGATTTAGTTTAATTTAAGTTAGTTTGATTTTTAACAGTAGTTTTTTATAGTAGGTATTTACATTTTTACTATGTGATTTTTGGAATTTTATTGTTATAAACAGTAAGAATACTTTACACACTTATATTGGTTGGTTGTATTACAACATAAAATTGTTTTAAAATATTTAAATGGAAGGAAAACTTGGTGATGTTGTTGGAAAGTATTAGTTAATCACAAGGATTTTATAGCTGCTGCTTGATTGATTAATTTGATACGCTGATTAAGTGTGTGGATATATCCATCCATCCTCAACCCCTTTTTCCCATTGTACACATGGGGTCGGAGTGTCACTTCAACAGTGACAATCATCTTGAGCCAAGGTTTACACTGCCAGGTGGCTAGCCCTGCTGTGGTAGTTCATCCATACCATTCACTCGCACACACACTCGCACCTACAACCAATTTAGAATGTCCAGTCCACCTACTGCATGCCTTTGGAATATGGGAGGAAACCACAGCACCTGCAGGAAACCCATGCAATCGCAGGGAGGACATGTAGACTTGTTTTAAAATTTAGTCTGATAATGCCCAGGGTGTGTGTAAGTGCAAAAATGCTTAGTCTTTCTATAATAATGAAGTATTTTCACATAACCATTTCTATCATGGTCTACTAGTGCTTTGTCTGTTTCAGTTTACATGTCACCCAAGTTTATTTTCAGTTCTGTTCAATCTTATGATAACTGTGAATTTGCTGTTGTTACAGTACCTGATGCCAGGTATAAATGGGATGTAGGCCCTAGTTTATAGGTATCATAGTTTGAAAAGGGACTGTTATATGTGGCTTGATAAAAGTATACAAAGCTGTTTTGAAAATAAACTTGACATAACTGTGGATCGTATTGATATTCTGGATGTTGATTGTAGTTTATCTTTTTTCTAATTTAAAAATGATCAACAATATAATTATAGACAACTCCCTGTACAATTCTACCCAAGTGGTAAGAGATCTAACTAGGATGGTTAAGAATCTTAATGTAATTTAGTTCAATAATACACTTTTCAAATCTTGAGTTGTAACATTATCAGTAAACTAGGTTTCTAGATACCATTGATCTGTACCTTGTGAATTTAAAGTAAATATCATTAGTAGATATTATCAGGACTTTTTTTCAGGAAACATTATATTTCCAGTTTTGTATCCATTAATCGGGAAATTAAAGCATGGAAATGGCAAATTACAATGAATGGCTTAAGTATTGATAATTACATTTTTATAGATGTATAAATAATTTTATTTATAAATATGTCCTAATAAAATCAGTCAAAACTATGTCTAAAAGATTTCCACTTTCATGGGAAAACAGGTTGTTTAATTTGACAGCTTGGAAAAAAAAAAGAAAGTGGTTAAACCATAAGGATTTTCCTAATGCTGATAGCCATCTTAACTACAAATTAGTTAATAGATCTGTTAGGATAAGTGTCAGAAAGGCTAAGTTTCTCTATGAAAAGCAGCTTACTATCAATTAATGTTTTAACAACAGTATGCTATTTAAATGCTTCAGAGCTTATTGGAAAGAGGTGGTATTGAATATGTGCATCGTATTACAAGATAGCTTAATCATTTTCCTGGAATGTCAGTTAATATACTTGTAGATACATTTTTTGATATTTCTCCTAGTAATAAAATGTCAACAGTGGAAATACAATTGTGAATTTACTGCTTATCGCAAAAGGTGGCTCTGCATTTTCTGCTTTGATGTCGGGAAGAGCAGCTTAGCCACAGGGTTGATCATGATAGGTTGTGTAGAAAATGTCTCTTGGCTACCTTTAAGTGGTACATCACTGAAGTCAGAAAATGTGGAAACTGATGATCTGCAGAAAAATGACAAATTAAACAAAAAGAAATAAAAATAGTTTCAGTAAGTATGGAAACCTCACAGATCCATCTATGCTTTCCTGAAGTATTTCTTAGCTTTTAACATGCACTGCATCTATTTTAAGACTGACTGTAGCTTGCTATTAGACCTGTGTCTGAAATCCTAAATGATGATTGTCTTGACAAAGTAATGACATATGAAAGAATTGTGCGTTCTTAAAAAGTAATGTCATAATGACTTTGAACAATAACTACAGCTGTTAATTATAATTTGTCAACAACTAAAATAGAGTGTTGTTTAAATACTGAGACTATATTTTATTAATTTACCTGTACACTTTTAAATAACATTATTGTCACATGACAGTTCTGATTGATTTATTATATTAATAAATGCAGAGTGTTATTTGATATTAGAAGTTTAATTTATTGGTATTTTCCCCCTAGTGTCAATACAAGAAATCACTTCTTATGGAAATAATCGTTTTCTTTTGTACTATACAGGAAATCTTTTAGGAAATATTTTCTTTATTCTTACTGTAAGATTAGCTCTGCTACTCTAACCATTTCCATCTTTGGCTATGTATTGCTGATATGCTGTTAAAAATACTTAACACTTGTCTGTGATAGCTGATTTTGCATAATACTAAAACTGAAACTATGTCTCTTAAACTATATGCTGCTGCTGTATATTTTGTGTTGAATTTCTTTATCTCCTGAGTTGTATTATATTCTTGTATTTAGGGAAATTCTGACTTCATCTCTTTTTTTTTCGAGAAATATTTAGTGAAGAATTTGTAGGACACTGCTTTTAGATTTTGTATGAAATAGTCACCATTTTTTCTTAAAGTCTAACTCACGTTTTCTGTGCTCACTAATTCCAAAAGCACATAGAAAACTGCATGATTACAGATTTAATCTGTAGTAAAACTCTTCAAAGAAATGTGGCCACTGCAGTATGTAGTACTGTGAGTACTATTGATCTTTTTTATTGCTCAGAAGGATAGGTCAGGAATAAAATATAGAAGTTTTGTGGTTCTCACACTGCATTTCACGTCACACTAACAAATCACACTAACAAATGGTGGCATAAGTGTTACAGACCCAGTGCATCACTTGCACATTTGGGCTGCATAGCAAGAAATATAAACTGTGGGGGGGCATCATAATATATACCATCATACCAAGATAAAATCATCTGTGAAAGAAGGTCAAAAGCATTATGGTTCATACATCATAATTTACTTCAGGAGTAAACATACTTAACATTAAAGGTATGGAAATTAGGAGTAAACAAATGTGGCAAAGGACAAGTTATAGGATATCTCAATAAACAAAAAGCATAGAAATGAAACAGGGAAGCATGACTTGGTGGTACCTTGATGTGGAGCGCTGACTGTGACAGCCAAGGTATGATTCATAGCACTGCACTGTGGGAGAGTGAAAGGCTATGGCTTGCTTGCCTTTTGTGGTGGGAGAGGTTCATGGAATTCAAAAGCACACTGAATAGATGGGATTTCATAGGTTCATAGGTTCATAGGTTGGTACTAGGCTATTGGCCCTAGGGCCTATGCAAGCCTAGCCATAACAATTCCCTGGATATTTCTTCCCACAATATTTACTTCTCTGGGCCCCTGTCTAGCAGGGCAATTGACATGATCCCCGGGGTGAATTTCTTTTCTCCCAACCAATCATAAAGGTTCCTTTTGAAGAGGGCCAATGAGGCACTCTGCTTGACATGTATGGGCAGTCTATTCCAGAGTATGGGGAGTCTCTGGGTCAGGAACCTATCCCTCCAGCATGTTTTGTTCATTGTGGTGACAAGGTTTAGATCCCTGGAGCATGTGGCTCTGAGGGATTGGTATTTCTTTAAGTGGAGCATGTCCAACAGCTCAGAGTTTGACATGGCCTTGTATGTTAAGCAGAGATTGCCTCTGAGTAGACGATATACCACTGAGTATAGCTGGTGTTTTTTTAGACGGTCAGCATATGGCATCTGCTTTAGGCCTGTGATTCTTTTAGTGAGGTATTTCTGTGGCCTTTCCAGCTGTTGCAGATGTCTTGTGAGGTACATACCAAGCAGGGCATTATACTTTATAATGGGTCTAATGAGGGATGAGTACAGTGGGACAATGACCTCCTTTTTTCTGGATAAAAAGCCCACAGTGATGAGGTGTGCCACATAGAAGGATTTCCTGGCTGTTGTGGCGATGTGGTTATCGAAAGTGAGACCACTGTCCACCTGTGTCCCTAAGTCCATCATCACACTTTCGATGTTTAGCGTCTTGCCACCTATGTGGTAATTCATGGGTACATGTTTTTTTTTCCAAAGGGGATAACTATACATTTCTTGGCATTAAACTTGAGCCCATAGCTCTGGCACCAGGCATCTGTTTCTGTAAGGCATTTTTGTAGAATATCCACATCATTTGGGGATTCAGTAATGGCTCCCAGTTTGCAGTCATCTGCAAACTTTGTTAGCCATAGTCCCTTAATGTTGGCCTGTACTTCAGAGAAGTAGATGCCAAACAAGAGTGGTCCCAGGACTGAACCCTGAGGTACTCCACTTGTCACTTGTCTGGAGCTGAATTTGGAGTCGGCTACTTTTACAGTCTGGGTTCTGTCGGTAAGCCATTTGGCAACCCATTGAGTGACGTAGGGATTTATGCCTGGCTTAGTAAGTTTATCTATGATTCCAGAGTGAGGGATGGTGTCAAAGGCCTTGGCAAGGTCCAGGTAGGCTGTGTTGACAGCCTTACCCTCGTCCACAGCTCTGGAGACTAATTCGAAGAAGTCAGGCAGGTTTAGGAGACAAGATTGGCCCTTCACAAACCCAAACTGGGTGGGGTCCAGTGTTTGAAGGTTGCCAATGTCTTTGTTTATAAGTTCCATGATAATGCGCTCCATGCCCTTGCAGATGAGGCTTGTCAGACTGATGGGACGGTAGTTCCTGGTATCCAACTGTAACCATATATAACTATAGAATGCCTTGTGGTTGTCTTTGGAATCTTTGGCAATTTTTTTTTTCGTAACTAGCTTTTGAGGAATTTATGAGGGATCTCAGCTTCTTATTGAGGCTGGTGAGGGAGTTTTTTGCATCCTGGGATTTTCCTCTTTTCTGCAACAGTTTCTTCCTTCTGTTGTATAGTTTGTTGATAGCAGGGGACCACCAGATTAGCTTCATTTTTTTGGAGAAGAACATCTTGGTTCTATTTGGGATGGCACGATTCATGCATGAGTGGATGTGCTCGTACAGTGCCTTAGTGTAGGATTCTGCAGTCGAACTTCCAGATCTTGTCTGCGTGGGTGTTGTGAAGTTTGTCACTTCTGACTTCAGTAGCATGAAGTTGGCTTTGGAGAAGTTTTTTAAGGAGGTTTACTTACTGGGGGGTTGGGGTGGGATGTGGATGTCAAAGGTGATTTGCTTATGGTCAGACCTGACCAATGAGGGGGTGACCACTGGTGTGGAGCATCTATCTCCCATGTTGGTAATGACCAGGTCTAGGATATTGGCTCCCCTGGTGGGATAATGGATTAGTTGATCCAGGGCATTGGAATTTATGAATTCCAAGAACTGTTGGGAAAAGGAGTTGGTACCCGAGTAGTTTTCCTAATTAATGGCAGGGTAGTTCAAATCACCCAGTATTAGGGTGTTTGGTTGTATCTTAATATTTTCCAATGGGTTTAACATAGCGAGACAGCTTTAAAATAAGCAACGGACATCTGTCTCGCTATGTTAAACCCATTTATCATAGCGAAACAGTAAAAAGCAACGGAGATCTTGCTTTCTCCACTGCTTTTGGCCACAGCTCTGATGTACTGCGTAGGCATGCACAGTACATTAGAACTGCAGTGGATACCAGACAGCTGTGGAAGGGCAGCAAAGAGGCATTATACAATGCCATTATTTAAGAAAAGTAATTATTTCTTTTCTTAAATAATGTCATAGTATAATAGCAATAACCCACTTCTGGGTGTGGGTAATGCGGGATTTACCCACAGTTGTCTTTGTTTGGTTCCTCGGGCTTCGCCCTCGGGACCAAACCACGCCAATCGTGGGTAAATCCTGCATTACCCACACCCAGGCATGGGTTATTGCTATATTAGTTCTCAATGAAACAGTGCCCCTACAGAAAATGAGATTGGATTACCATAAGAGCTTGCAACTCACATACCATTCTTGCAGAGGTCAAACCAATCAGTCAAACTATCTTATATGTTAAGAACCCTACGTCAGCCAGATTAGCTGGTTTAGATGGAGCAAATGTAAGCTTCAAAACAAATCTAAGATCTCAAGGTGGGGCCAACAGTTTTCTAGGAGGCCTGTTATGCAAAACCCCTTTCAAGAAAATTTGTTTTAAGGGTATCTGTGGTGTCCACCAAAAGAGTTATCTTGTGACACTGGGATCTGAAAAGATAAAGGTTGTTGATACCAGGACCAAGGACATGGCTGATACTACCATATCTTTCTCATGTGGAGTCTTGCCAGGGGGTATCATGAGAATCATAAATGCCATGGGAGGTACTCCCTCACAGTGATGAAAGCGCAAGTGCAATCCTTAGAAATAAATTGAAATAAAAATCATTTTTACTTGTGTGTCTGTGTGTGTGTGTGTGTGTGTGTGTGTGTGTGTGTGTGTGTGTGTGTGTGTGTGTGTGTTTTTATGTGGAAGAAAAGTTCTTTGAACTGAGGTGTATAGTTGACATCCCAGGTACACAATCCTGTGTGAGAGAGTCATGAAAGACTTTTGAATGTTCTCTTGGAATTGGTTTGTATAAGAGATCTCTCACAGTTGAAAGAGATGCCTGACACCTTGAAAAACACTCTACAAAGATAAGCAAGTCACCTAAATATGGAAAAATGTGGACACCCTGCAATGAGCTATAATCACAGCTGGGCACATTGTGAACATGCTGGGTGCAGTGGTTAGTTCAAACAGTAAGGCAGAGAACTGATGATATGATCCACACACACAAAACCTTAAGAAATGTCTGAAGTCTGAATAAATAGATATGTAATGATAAGCATTGTTTACGTCTAGTGTTACCAAGAAATTTGAAAGAGAAAGAAGAGGTAACAGGTTGTGAAGTGACATCATTTTGAATTTGGGCACTATCACAAGGAGGTGTTGGAAAGAAAGATAAAATTCCATTTCCACTTGGGAATGAAGAAGAGGTTCTATCACTCCTTGGGACAGCATGTGATGAAGAGCAGTTTGAAGCAAATGAGACTGATCTGCAGGATGAGGAATGACCCCCCTGGAAATCTG
The DNA here is from genome assembly GCF_019279795.1 of Protopterus annectens. NCBI lineage: Eukaryota > Metazoa > Chordata > Ceratodontiformes > Protopteridae > Protopterus > Protopterus annectens. The sequence continues at coordinate 81,272,784 of NC_056743.1, forward strand.
GAATTTCCTCCCACCACCATCTATAGCCCTGATGAATGATTTTCAGAACCCATTTGTCGGAAACAGTCTGTTGCTAAATAGATAAATGGAGATTCAGACTCTCAGAATAGAAAAATGGACAGGGTATGGGAGGGGGCCTCAAGGTCTCTTGAATAGTCATTCAGACTTGTTGGACTGTCCTTGGTTTTGGGATGTTTGAGACTTCTTTTTGGAACCCCCTTGCCATTTTTTCTTAAATGTCTGTTGATCTGAATTCTGTTGAGGCTTCTTATTTTTTTTTTTTTGTTTTTGTTTTTTTGCCAAAACTGGATGATGAGAAAGCAAATCTCTTGGACAATTTGGAAATGGAGGGCTGAAAAATCTGAGATATTTGCTGGATCTGCATATCCCTTTCATCACACTTTTTGATCAGCTCTGCAGTAAAAGAGCCCAAACGCTAGTTTTCTATCCGAGGGAGAATTTAAAATCTCATTTTTACATTATTTGGGAAGATAATAAGAATATGCAGCCCAACAAAACTCCTTAAACCAGTACATGTGGCCACAGCCCAGGAAGAAGCATCAACACAGTCATATACATACTGCTACAATGAGTAGTGACCTGTCAAATAGAAAACACTAAGTTATTTAAGGTCGATTTTTTATTCAGAAGAAGAAACTGTAGATAAAACAGTCCTCATACTTTCACAATTTTTCAGAACAAACTTTAACATATGAGCCTGATGATTCAAAATTCTGAAAATCAACGTTGCAGAAGTATACACTTTTTCCCATACCTATCAATGGTTCCCATACTTATTAGAGTGAGGAAAGTAGGATGTGAATTAACTTAATGTTTAGCAGTAGTAGAATTCATTAAGGCTAAAGCTGCTTGTTCAGATTTGGGAATATTGTATAAACATTTAAAAGACTGAGCAACTTTATAAACCCTGTCTTCCTTTTTAAGGACAGCTGTTCGACTATCGGCAACATTTTAGCCAGTAAGACACACGTCCTCTACAGCAGACAGAAAAGGAAGATTGGGTGTAGGTGCTGGAAACTCCTTCTGTAACAACTGATAGTATTTCCTGAGGGACTGAGAAACCTCAGTGTTCTCCCACTGAAAACACTGGCACATTCTAGCAATAGTTTCAGAAAAAGAGAAACCCCCACAGGGATTATCAGAAACTGAGCTCTCCTCTGAATCTGAATCAAAAATCTCACAGGTGCTGACTAAGGTTTATTTTTTGGGGATAAACTCTTGGCTAGGCTTGTAAGGGCCCCAGGACCATTAGCCTAGTAACCTCCTAGGATCCTATGAGGTAAAAAAAACTGTATCCATCCCTGCATCTTGTTGCTCAGATTCATAATCTTGAATCTCTTCAGGAAAATAGGATTCTCTCTTTATTTTATATAAAACTACTTTCCAAGAAGGATCAGTAGCCTGAATCAAACCATGAGCCAGTCCCAGTAAACTACTTCTGTCCAATGAAATTTGCGGAGGAGTTGATACATGCTTTTCTGTATCTTTTTGACAGGAAAAAAGGGATTAACCGTATTACTAGTGGCAGCAGCTGCTTCTCTAGGGATGGGCACAGCATTCTGACAAACAGGAAAATCTTCCTTGTTGTCTCTCCCAGAACAAACAAGAGTGGATCTTCTTTACCCACTGAGGGGACTCCAGCAGCTGCAGAGAATGTAGCTTCCTCTGGTCCATAGTGGCTGTAGGTGCTATACCCAAGTGATCCGGGGTAAAAGATGAGTGGTCTGAGGTACAACAAATGGCCACAGCAGAGTCACCCACCTGTGGCTGTGGCAAATTGCTAGTCTGCTGTGGTGGCAAAGGCTGTTTTCTTAACTTTTTTTTTTTTTTTTATGGCTGGAGGAAGAAATAACCGTGGAAGCTGTAGACTGTTCTGTAGCCAAGCCAAAATCGGTGCCTCTTCCCCTGGAAAGACCAGCAGAAAATGCTGATAAAACTACCATTATACAAATGTTACATTTTTGAAAGAAAAAACCCCCACAAAACAGCTCACTTTCAAACACTATGGCTGCCCTACAATGCAAAAATAAGCACAATTTCTCCAAAGAAAATATAATGTCAGTTAGTATGCATTACTTATAAAATGACAGAAATTATAAAGTGCTCTGGTTAAAGGAACATTAAAGTCTTAATGAAGTCGATTAAATGACAACACTCATTGCTTTAAAATAACTTTCCTAAAGAGGAATGTAATAAAACATCAACAAAGATGGAAGTTTTTTTTCTCTCAAAGGGAACTTATCTGCCCATCAAAAAAAGCATAAGCTGAACACTGATCCTCAGAACCGAGGAATGAACACTTTGGTGGCAGTAAAACTCTGAAGGGCTTTTTGCCCAAACTTTTCTTTTCATCAGCTCAGCTCATTTGAGCTTCTTGACAGTTCAGGTTCATGGAAGGTGCCCTGAAGCTTTGGAAGCTGATTGTTTTTTTATATCCTTTGCAGGATAAAACCCATATTGCTAAGCCTACAGCAGCAGTGATCAGTATGAAGAACATCTGTTGTCTTTTTTAATTTCTCCAAATCTTCTGGGCTTTTAATGCCATGACGGGAATGAACCCCATTCCTAAGTCAAAGTAGATTAAAGTTCATGAAATTAGTATTGTTTCAATCTTTGATGTTAGCCAATAGTGCTCTTCACAGCAGGTGCAACGTGCCCAGTAATGACTCCTCCTGCAATTCGTATGGTGTTACATGAATTGGTAACATATCTAAATACAATTGTAAATTCTTTTTTATAAGACCAGATGCTCCTACTAATATTGGAACTGTCTGGGTATCTTTCTTCCACATGGCTCTCATTTCTACCTGCAGATCAAGGTATTTTATGACTTTGTGTCTCTCTGTATGCAAGACACTGTAGTTACTAGGTGTGGCAGTTTCAATGATCAATGCTACTTTTGTCTTCTTTTCTTGGACCACTATATCTGTGTTTTTGCATATATCTTTTGAACTGTTGGTATTGGGTGATCCCATGTGATATAAACTTCATCATTTTCTATGATTCTTTGTGGCTCATGGTTCCAGTATTTTTCAGACACTTCAATACCATAATGTGTGCACAATCTCCAGTGTAACAGTCTCACCACATTATTATGCCTTTCAGTATATAGTCCCTCTGCCATTAGTGCATCGCAACCAACAATAAGGTGTGTGACTGTTTTAAATTCAGTTTTACAAAAGCTACATATGTCTGTTTCTCCCACATGTTCCATGGACTTTGTAAACCAGCGTGTACATAGCCCACTATCTTGGGCTGCCAATATTAACCTTTCATTTCTTGATGTGAATCTGCCTCTCCTTAACTATTCCTGCATTCGCTCTTGATCAACATGAAGCTGTTCCAGAAGTTTTCTATACTTGCAACTATATTTATGTTTTTTTCCACATTTCTTGCCCTCTCTGGTCCTTCACCTTATATTCTTTCTTTTGTTTTTGGCACATTCTGTTGCTGCCTGTTTTTTATGTATTTCTGGTTTAATTTCCATTCCTGCTTGACATCAATATGTTTCTGCTAAATTAAGCAGAGATGTCATCTTAGATTTATTCTTCTCATGTTTCAAAACTTTCACTACATTTGGATCATGTGAGGTCGGTAAATATGTGTGGAGTTCCATGATTGTAGATCTATACATGTAATCAATTTCAAGGAGGCCCATCCCTCCTTCATAACGGGGAATATATAATCTTGGTATACACTGATTTTTATAAATCATTTGGTGAGCACGAAGCATTATTCTTATTTTAATATACTATCTATCCAACACTTTTTGGTGCCAGTCAAACACTCCAAAAGTATAAGTTAGGACAGGAAGAGCAAATTGATTTATAGCTTGGATCTTGTTCCTAGGTGTCAATGCTGTTTTCAGGATTAATTTAAATCTTCTAAAGTACTCCTTACCAAGCTTAACTCACATTTGTTCATGTTTTATTGCTGATCCTTCATCACTTCCCAAGTATTTATACAACCCCTCTTGCTCAAGTTTTTTTATATCACATTATTGTCCCAAACTGGTGTTTTCCTGTTGCTGCAATTGTCCTTTTTTTAAAGATTGCTTTTGCACATTTATCAAGACCAAATGACATTCCAATATCATCTGAAAAGGTTTTGACAACCTGCAGCTGTCCTTTCAGTTCCTCATCTGATGAGCTATACAGTTTTAAATCATCAACAAAGAGAAGATGAGAAGTCATTGGACTTTGTTGTTTTGTAGGAGCCAAATTGTAGCCATGGCCTAAGCTGTTAAGTATACAGTTTAATGGATTAATGGCAAGGCAGAATAGCAATGGTGACAAAGAGTCACCCTGGAATATCCCCCTTTGAATTTTTATCCTCTTCTTCTTTCGGCTGCTCCCATTAGGGGTCGCCACAGCAGATCAACTGTTTCCATTTCTTCCTGTCCTCTGTATCTTGCTCTGTCACGCCAACCACCTGCATGTCCTCTCTCACCACATCCATAAACCTTATCTTAGGCCTCCCTCTTTTCCTGCTACCTGGCAGCTTCATCCTTAACATCTTTTTCCCAATATACTCTGCATCCCTCCTCAGCACATGTCCAAACCAATGTAATCTTGCCCCTCTGGCTTTGTCTCCAAACCTTCCAACCTGAGCTGACCATCTAATATACTTATTCCTAATCCTGTCCATCCTCGTCACACCCAGTGCAAATCTTAACATCTTCATCTCTGCCATGTCAAGCTCTGACTCCTGCCTTTTTGTCAATACCACTGTCTCCAACCCATATAACATAGCTGGTCTATCTACCCTCTTGTAGACCTTCCCTTTCACTCTTACTGGTACTCGCCTGTCACAAATCACTCCTGACACTCTTCTCCACCCACTCCATCCTGCCTGTACTCTCTTCTTTACCTCTTTTCCACACACACACCATTACTCTGAACAGTTGATCCCAAGTACTTAAACTCATCCACCTTGGCCACTTCTACTCCCCTGCATCCTCACCATTCCTCTATCCTCCCTCTCATTCACGCACATATATTCTGTCTTAGTCCTGCTGACCTTCATTCCTCTTCTCTCTAGAGCATATCTCCTCCTCTCCAGGGTCTCCTCCACCTGTTCCCTACTCTCAGTACAGATCACAATGTCATCTGCAAACATCATAGTCCATGGGGACTCCTGTCTGATCTTGTCTGTCAACCTGTCCATCACCATTGCAAATAAGAAAGGGCTCAGAGCTGATCCTTGATGTAATCCCACCTCCACCTTAAATGCATCCATCACTCCCACCACAGACCTCACCACTGTCACACTACACTCGTACATATCCTGTATCACTCTTACATACTTCTCTGACACTCCCAACCTCCTCATACAATACCACAACTCCTCTCTAGGCACCCTGTCATATGCTTTCTCTAAATCCACAAAGACACAATGCAACTCCTTCTGACCTTCTCTGTACTTCCCCATCAACACTCTCAGAGCAAACATCGCATCTGTAGTGCTCTTTCCCAGCATGAAACCATACTGCTGATCACTAATCATCACTTCGTTTCTTAACCTAGCTTCCACTACTCTTTCCCATAACTTCATGCTGTGACTGATCAGTTTAATCCCTCTATAGTTACTACAGCTCTGCACATCACCCTTATTCTTAAAAATCGGTAGCAAAACACTTTTTCTCCATTCCTCACACATCTTCTCACTTTCCAAGATTTCTTTAAACAATCTAGTTAAAAACTTCACTGCCATTTCACCTAAACACCTCCATGCTTCCACAGGTATGTCATCTGGACCAACAGCCTTTTCATTCTTCATCCTCTTCATAGCTATCCTTACGTCCTCCTTGCTAATCCACTGCACTTCATGATTCACTATCTGCGCATCATCCAACCTTCTCTCCCTCTCATTATCTTCATTCATCGACCCCTCAAAGTACTCTTTCCATCTGCTCAACACACTCCCCTCACTTGTGAGTACATTTCCCTCATTATCCTTTATCACCCTTACCTGCTGCACATCTTTACTAGCTTGATCTCTCTGTCTAGTCAATCAGTACAGGTCCTTTTCTCCCTCCTTAGTGTCCAACCTTTTATACAACTCTTCATATGCCTTATCCTTAGACTTTGCCGTCTCTCTCTTTGCCATGCACCTCATCTCCTTATACTCTTGTCTACTTTCTTCATCTCTTTGACAATCCCACTTCTTCTTCACCAACATCTTTCTCTGTATACTCTCCTGTACTTCTTCATTCCACCATCAGGTCTCCTTGTCCTCCTTCCTCTTTCCAGATGTCACAACAAGCACCTTTCTAGCCATCTCTCTTACTAGCTCTGCTGTAGTTACCCAGCTATTCAGTAAGTCTTCCCTGCCACCCAGTGCCTGTCTTAACTCTTCCCTGAACATCACCTCACAATTACCCTTTTTCAATTTCCACCATTTGATCCTTGGTGCTGCCTTCACACTAATCATCCTCTTCTTGATCACCAATGTCATCCTACAAACCAGCATCCTATGCTGCCTAACTATACTTTCCCCTGCCACCACTTTACAGTCTCCAATCTCCTTCAGACTGGCCCTTCTACATAAGATATAATCCACCTGTGTGCATCTTCCTCCACTCTTGTATGTCACCATATGATCCTCCCTCTTATGAAAATATGTATTTATCACAGCCATGTCCATCCTTTTCGCAAATTCCACTACCATCTGACCTTCTGCATTCCTTTGCTTAACACCATACCTACCCATCACTTCCTCATCCCCTCTGTTCCGTTCATCAACATGCCCATTGAAATCTGCTCCAATCACCAGTCTCTCACCCTTGGGTACAGTCATCACCACTTCATCCAACTCACTCCAAAATTGTTCTTTCTCATCCATCGCACACCCAACTTATGGAGCATATGCACTAACAACATTCATCATTACACCATCAATTTCCAGCTTTATAAACATCACTCTATCCGACACTCTTTTCACCTCCAAAACACTCTTACATACTGTTCCTTCAGGATAATGCCTACACCATTTCCCCTACCATCCACACCATGATAAAACAATTTGAAACTGCCTCCGATACACCTAGCCTTGCTCCCCTTCCATGTGGTCTCTTGCACACACAATATACCAACCTTCCTTTGGTCCATCATATCAGCTCTCTCCCTATACCAGTCATACTGCCAACATTCAAAGTTCCAACCCTCACTATCACAGTCCTAGCCTTTACCTGCCTTCAGGCATGCCTTCCACTTCTTCTCCTCCTTTGACCAACAGTAGCCCAATTTCCGCCAGCACCCTGTTGCCAACAGTACTGGTGGCGGTCGTTGTTAACCCGGGCCTTGACCGATCCGGTATGTATTTCTGTACTTTGAATTTTTATCCCTGGGATAATAATCTGTCCTTTATTATGGCTTATTTGCAAAGTGGTCTGCCACTGTTTCATGGTTACTATAATGTAGTTAATCAGTGCAGAGTGTACCTTATACATTTTCAAGCACTCTTTGAGCCATGAATGTGGGATAGTATCAAATGCTTTTTTCTAGGCAGTCCATGCCATACTTAGATTCTTCCCCTTCTTACAGTTCTCCACTATAACTTTGTTTAACAACAAATGATCTTTTGTTCCATATGACTTTCTTTTATTGCCCTTTTGTTCTACTGCCTTAATTGAGTTTTCTTCTAAATGACTGTAAACTCTATCGGTGTCAATTCATGTGTTTAGTTTATATGTCGTTGGAAGACAAGTTATTGGTCTATAATTTTTAGGGTAGCTTGCAGGTTCACTCTTAAGTAAGAGCATTGTTTTTCCTGTTGTTAACCAGTGCAGTGTGTGCTCAGGGTGTGCATATAAATAGTTCTTACTCATGGCTAAATCCTCGTGCAAAAAAGTTAATACTTTAAGCTAAATGTTAGGTACTGCATCTGGGCCTGGGGTTCCAGTTAGAGGCTTTTCTCAACTTTGTTTCAATCTCCCTGGCTGTTATTTCATCCCATTTCATATCCTGTACCTTTAAACTTCTTATTCTTTCTTTTACTTCTTCTATCCATTTAGAATCTTTGTTATGTTCCACAGGATCTTCATAGATACTTCTCCAAAATGTATCTACTTCCTCTCTTTTTTTGGTGGTCTTTCAATTCCTTTTACCTTATTTTCCAATTCTCTATACAACTTTTTTGGGTCATCGGTAAATTGTTTATTTTATACTTTTCCCTTATATTTATCTTTATATCTTCTAAGTCTTTCTGCCTGTTTTGAAATTTTTAGTTTATTATCTCCAATAGTGCATAACAGATCCTGGTCTGTTCTAATACTGCACATTGCTTTTATCACATCTATCTTTCTTAATATTTTTGTTGATCTATTCCCTCTTCTATAATCTTCTAACAATGACACTTCTTGTCTTAGCTGCTTTATAGTTTTCTCTGTTCGATATTTCCATGATGGTATTCACTTTCACTCCCTCTTTTCCCCTCGCTACCCTGTTTTCCTGTGGTAGAACTTTATCAGTTATAAATTTAGCAGCACAGTAATATATCCTGTTTACTTCTGTTATATCGCATGGATCTCTATGGACAATTACTGTGTTCATTTGTTTTATCAAGCTTCTGACTTTTGGGGTTTTATTAACCTTGTGCAGTCTATTTCTCTCATTGATCTTGATATATCTGTCTTTGTCTATTAAATCAAGCAACCCTTCTCTTAACTCCTTTTCTTCCATACTGAGGGCACATCCATTGTTTTCCGTTTCCTGCGGGCATTCGATAGAAAGTTCTATAGCATCTTCCTGTGGCACATTCTCTTCAATTTCATCCTGTGTTATCTGTTGTTCTGTCTCTTCTTTATGGTCAGCCTAATGAGCATCCCAAACGTATGATAATACTATGATCATACTGTGATGTTTGGGTTGTATATCCCACCAACACAGTGTGCCCCCCCTCCAGTGCCCACCAATCTCCATACTAACAAGGAGAGACAGACAGGACATGGCCCTTCAACTCTCCCCTCCCTCCCTGTTATCTAATGTCACATGATCTACTTATACTAATTTTACCAAATGTATTATCAGCATTAATCTTTGTTACTGTTGTGGTCTTCTGTTGGCCAAGAATGGCATCGGTCCATTGAGATAGGTACTCTATCTTGACCAGCAAATTAAAAATAAATTAAAAAAAAAAATAAGAATAAAAACAAAATCACAAATCTGACTGCCTGAATGATGACGCTTTCTGGTTGACCTTTGCCCCAGTGATGGGGAATGAATGGCCTGATTAGCCAGGGAGGGAGGAGCTGATAATCAACAGACAGCGAAGGCCAAGAGAGCTAAAATAAAAAATAAAATAGTGGAGTTTGAAGTTCTAACTACGTGCTGCTTCTGTTCTGCCCATCCTCTTAACCTTATTCATATTTTCCCTATTTTGCCACTCTTCGTCTTCTCTCTGCATCCTCCGATGGCCACTGTATCCTGGAGTCCCTCCTTAGCCTTTCAAGCCAGGATCTCTGCTACTGTCCAGCTTACATGTCATGGACTGAGAACCTGCATGTGGGAAAATTCCAATGTGCAATTCTAGTGTAAAACTTTGCCGGTCTCTAAAAAGGCTAGAGCTCATGTTCTTACACCCTTCCCAAGTAATATACAGCAATACCTATTTGTAGTTAGTCTACTGTCAGACTGCTGCTGCTTTGTTTTACAATTTGAGCTGGAGGATTAAGTCTCCTGTTAGGGAAGTTCTCCTTCTGTTTACGCCAGGAAAAGTGAGATGGAAAGGCTCTAATCAACTACTTGCCCATGAGCCACTTAGGTTGTAGACAAGTTTTTTTTACATAATACACTGGAGCCTGCTGTTTGGCCATATTTTAACAAAACTAGACATACAGCAAATACACATTTCCACATAGCAGCTTGTTGTGGTTAGTCTAACACCATATTTTCCATTGAGACACCTCATAAATTTTATTCCATTCATATGTATGTAAGGTTTTATTTGTTTTATGAGAGACAGATACAGAGACCCAGACAATTATTTTTAATAATGTCTGAATATAGAAGTGAGAAGAAAAATGTGAAATTAAGGTGTTTGAACTGTGCTGGTGATAAGTAAGAACTAAGACTGAGAGCATAAAGGCATTGTGAGATATGTTGGGATTTTAAGTCCTAATGTCAATCTGTCCTTCTGGTAATATGAAACTGACTTTTTTGTGAAGGTTGTAAACATGTTAAAAATATCCCTCAACAGAATCATGCAAATGTTTCAGTGAGAGTATTCTGTGATATATTTTGAAGGTAAAATAAAAATAGTTTTTGTTGTGTCACAAATTAAACTCACTGAAACGTGTTTATTGCA
>NC_056743.1:81285609-81328109 GCF_019279795.1 Protopterus annectens
TGGGATGTAATTTTTTTATGTGCAGTATTAGCTCTTCTGTAATTTGATGTGACATTTTGGGATAATAGTTCTTTCAGGCCACATCAGTGATAAAAGAATGAAGAGGTGATTAGGCAGGGCCAGAACAAAGAAATGCCAGTTATCTGTTGCAGTTTTCTTTCAAGTGTCTTAAGCCTGATGACAAAAACCTTTCCACTGATAAGATGATAAAATGTATTTTAAAATGAGGGTAAGGCTTTTTTCTGCTTTTTTTCTTTTACTGACCTCTTTCTGGTGGGAAGCAAATAAGCAAAAGGCTTGATGCTGGTGTGCAATTACAACTGAGGGTGACCTTTCTGCTGAGATTTGTCATGCTTCATCAGTATTAACATTTCATAACAGCTTGTCAGCTTTCTTTCTGTCTGTGTCTGTGTATGTAAGTTCACTACAATGATCCCAGAGGCTTAATATTCATATAATTAATCTTAGGAATTCCCAACTTGAGAAATATGCTTCAACTATATTATCAGCAGTGTCCATCATTACTTTATTTTACACACACACTGTTCACTACTGAAAAATGTTAACACTTTTTCACTGTTTCATTATGTAGCTTAGAGTAACAGCTGACAAAAATATAAATCAAGTCAGAATACTGAATTGTTCTTTCTTGTTTCTATACAAATTTCAACAAGGGCATCTAGCCTAGTACTTAACTTTGATTCTCTGCACAGACTGCATTTTATAGAGATGACATATACTCAGTGGGTGAGTCATTTGTTAGTAGGATTGTCAATACAAGGCTGATAGTGTGGTTTTCTTACAAACATACCTTATTTGAATATTCCTGTGCCTCTCTTATTATTGCTACTCTCGTGGCTATACAACAATTCTCTACAAAAAAATCAATAAATGTCAAAGCCTCTGCAACAGCTTGATTGCCAATTGGCTCACAAATAGGACTCAGATAATTAAAATGGAGGAAGTTACATCCACAAAGAGACCAGTCATCGGTGCACCCTACAGTGTTCTGCGCTGTGACATCTCCTGTTTGGCATCTACTTTTGTGATGTAAAAGCCAATACCAAAGGGCCCTGTATGACTAAGTCTTTAGATGACTCCAAACTAGGAGCAGTCATTGAATCCTTAAATAACTTATCCATCCTGCAGGAAGGTTTGTCCCAAATAAATAACTGGTGCCAAAATCATGGACTGAAAGTAAATGCCAAAAAAACACACTATTATCATCTACTCCAGAGAGCTACTACATTGAAAATATGCCCCTGAGAGTTGACCCTGTTGCTTGGGATATTCTCCTATATTGCTCAGCTTATAAACAAGGGGATTGTGTCTAGATTTAGGGATGTCATTGCCCACTTTACTCCACCCTCATTAGGCCGGTCATTGTATATAATGCCCCCTTTGAAATGTATCTGTCCAGTCACATGCAACAAATGGAACACCCACACTGATATCTTACTTAGAGGATATAAAGCCTAAAAAACATGTGCTACATAAACCAACTCAAAGCCCTGTCACTATTCTCAGTGTCCTACAGACTGCTAAAAAGTGACTTTGTTCTGTCATACAAGGCATCATTCTTATTACACCATTTTATTATTTTTATTTTTAACTAAAAATGAGGTGCCACAGTCTGCTGAGCTGCTAAACCCTCATGGGTCTTTCAGGAATATTCAAACAAGAGACTAACATTTAAGCTTTGGGATTGGCTCCTTGTTTTTCTGTTTCCAATATTTTCCTCCAATCAGTTTCCATGGACACTCCCACCATTGTCTGTAACTCCCTTTAAGTAACTGGCTTGTTGAATGTAAGGTATTAGAACAAGAACACTCATCCATCTACTTGCTTAACTGAATAAACTACTGGGAACTTCAACAAGGTGTCTTTATTTCTTCCACAGGGATGATATCAGAAAGAGAGTCGCCTAGATCTGCCAGATAAAGTACTTTTATCTGGACCTATCCTTTATACTGTGTTTCTTGTCAGTCCTGTCACCCTCTGGTTCACAAGTTGGATACCAGACTTCACTTGAGCCTTCTGAATTACATCTGTTTCCACATATAACAAGTAGAGATGTGACAAAGTAGAAACAGAATAACAGGCTTTGAATGCATCTTTCATGTATCCCAATGAAACAAAGTGCTTAGCACTGATAGCTAAGGAATATAAATGCAACTTGATATAATAATATCAGATGTAATCACTGACAAAACAAATGCAGTGCATTTTAGAATCTGTTAAGGATCCACAAATACTAGGTTCATAAGTAAATATTAAGCTAGCTGCCCTTCTGGGCCATTTTAATTGTAATCCATTTCTCTCAAAGGTGAGATACAAACCCCTGTACTCTATGGCTGTGAGGTAAACACCTTAACCATTATGCCAACCACCGGCATTGTAATTGCAACTCATTTGCATTTCACTTTTCTGAGTAACCTTTCTGGTTACAAAGGTAGCTTCCATAAGTAAAAATAAGAGATCATATACTAACTTTGTGAGAAGCGTTTTCTTTTGCTCATTCTTTCAGATTTGTCAACATTAGGGTAAGCTCTGAACCATGAAGTTCTATCATACAGAATAAACTACAGTGTTCAGACATCAGCTGAGTAGAGCCTCTCATTTTCCAAATATGTCAGTCCCTGATTAGTCTGCCTTGAACATCAGAGCCCAGTGTAACTGCATTGAAAAGAAAATTGAATCTTGCAACAGTTCTCTGCACCTGTGTCAAGCATATAATGTCCTCTGCATCCCACAACAAGGGTTTGCTTTTGGATTTTCTGACCTGACTTTCAATTCAGTGCATTTCATTGACTGGTTACCTAATCTGCCCCTCTTGGATCTTAAATCTTAGCTAAACATTATAAGATTAACACAGCATCTTGAAAAAAAAAACTTGTGAGGTTCCGATTTTTGGTCATTTTCAGCTTGCTCGGTAGCAGGAAGGATATCAAAAGCTAATGATCAGCTCTAAAAGTGAAATGGGTTATATGTATAGACTAGTTCTGTAACAAATATATGCAACCAGAAGTTGTAGGGAATAAATGCAAATGTGATAACTATGCATGGATCCTTCATAGCTCATTGCTTTAACCTCTAGTAGCTATTACAAGCTGTACAGCTTATAAAATCCAACAGTTACAGATGGACGATAAATCAGTGTATTTCATATTGTTTATGGAAACTTTCATCAGAGCTCTGCATGTATTTAAATCTTTGTCTGAGCAAGGGGAACAAAAAGCAGTTTGCTTCCCATAGGGTGTCTGAAAATAATGGCAGTTGGGAAAATTCAAGCAATAATGTCAGCGGAGTAAAGTTCAGGGAATAATATTTTTCACGCTGTGGCTTCTTACTGAAGTACTTGAAATTAATGACACGAACAGAGCTGCACATCCTGTTGCCTCAATTAGACAATGCAGAACAAATGACACTTGTTAGTCATGTTACTGAAGCTTCAACATTTCACATCCCGTTATAGGTTAATCTATAAAGTCTTAGCCACTTTGGTGAATGTACCATTCTTAGCACTGTGCCACAGATATAATGCATTTTCACTTCATTGTTGATTTACAGCAAATGTAATGAAATAAATGCATCTAGGAAAAAAAACAGATTGATTTAAATTTAGTAATATTAAACTATGTTTGCAGGAATAACGATTGTTTCAAACATTAATGCAGAAACATTATTTAGCCATTAATCCCAGAATTCTGGTTAAATCAGTGCAGACTTTTCTGGAAAGGCGAGTACTCAAAACAGAAAAGAGTTGCCACAGTTAAATAATGAAAACACTAACACATTTCTTCCACAGTGCACATTAAAAATGTTTTTGCAGGAGGCTACCTCTTATGTGAGATAATGTTCCCTTCCCAGTCACAAAATTCTAAACCCATGATCACTACAGCTCAGAAAAAGCAAAACAAAAATTTGTTGTGCACTTTTTGTAAAATGGCAGAAACTTGGAATAAGAGTAATTATCTTTGCCTAAAGTGTGCACAGTAAGCCTACAAGAAAACACATACAGCAGAGAGAGATGGGTGAATTCTGCTTTATGAAAAAAGTAAGATATTGAATCACAACTTATCAAGTACAACTTCTCAAAATGCACCCTATCAAAAAAATCTTTTTTGCAGTCTGCCACACACCCCCTGCTAATTCTGTATACTAACTCCAGGGTCACACTACAGTGAGGAAAGTGCAAATTTACTTATCCCAACTTCATCATGATCTCACACATGAGCAAAGCTGGCACATTTGAGCAGCTGATTTTCAATCAGTTGTGCCAGCTTTTTGGGTTCGACAACTTCTCAATCAACAACTTGTCTGTCCTGATATGTGTGCGTGTGTGTGTGTGTGTGTGTGTGTGTGTGTGTGTGTGTGTGTGTGTGTGTGTGTGTGTGTATATATGGGTCTACTTTCATTGAACAAAAGTATGTTATGTCGAATGTTACTTACCCGAGCTGAAATCTCCAGCCAAAATCCTTTCCCTGTGAAAGGAACCACTTGGCCACCATGGTGAACTTTGCCATATCGTGAGTGTATTGCAATCTTACAGGTGACATATTATAGTAAGGAGAGTATGGGGCGCAAAGCCCCCCACTTTGGTGGGCTTAGTTTTCCTCTGTGTAGATTTATTTCCATGGTGGCCTTCACAGGACCAGTTGTCCTGGACCACCATAAGTTCAGTATCTCTATTAATATTACAATAAAGAAGATAAAGCTTCATTAAATGACAGATAAAATATGGTGGAGGGACTGTTTTATAACCCACTGTCTCCTAAATGTCTGGAGTAAACTTCCCCTCTATTATATGCAGTATGACTCACTATCTGAACATATTTTGAAATGAATACATGTTCTTTGTAATACCCTTTGCGGATTATCTATATTTTTTTCCTTTTTTATTTATTAATGTTCTACTTAGCTTCATAATTTGTTGGGCAATGTATAAATGTACATCGTTTTGTGTGTATGATGATACTGTATGTTGTATATTGTTTTTCTTGTTGTTATTTTGTGATAAAACAATAAAAAGAATTAAAAAAAATAAATAAATAAATAAATAAATGTGACTTAGATGACTGGAAGAGTCTCTGGGGTAGACTAGTATGGCCTTTCTGCAGAAAGGAGGTGTGGCATGAGGTGGATGCTGGCAAGCTTGAACTATTGTAAGAATTAGTTGACTTGCAATATCTATGAAGTCTGAAAAATATAAGTTGTTTGTATAACTTGACTGAATGAAAATACTCACTTAGACCAACAAAGAAGCATTCTGTCTCAAATCTGTCATACAAATATGTTGTCAAACAATTTTGACACAGCAGATATACTTCAAATAATTGTGTTTTCTGCAAACACATCACAACACAAAAACACTGCAGAAAAGCATTGCTTCTCTGAATACTATGCTAAGCAGTTTCAGTTCATCCTCGTAGCTGGCCAGCCCACCTTCTCCTTAGTTAAAGAAATAATTTAAACTGGTAAAGTTGCCAGAAGTTAAAAAAAAATGGTCTCCTGCATAGCTCTCAACCAATCAGAGACAATTCTCAACAGAATCCAGAAATAATCAAGAACAATCAGGGGCACTATTTTTAAATATTAATACTATTAACATGAGACATTGATAGAATAAGAGAGTGTGAATTTATTTACATTTTCAGAATTAAAAGAAGTCTATAACTCTAATTATTGTCATTATTCATTATGCATAATAAATCACCTTTTCTTCAAAAATCATCAATTTTAGGAGGAATTGAGAAAGACAGAGCTAAAATTTGAGACAAAATCAGGGACGTTCCTAAATATTAGCGACAGTTGAGAGGTATGGTCTCCTGCCTAAGAGCATAGAGTCTCATGAATCTAATGCATATCCTTTACTGATTGTGACAACTGTTCTTTCACTTACCTTGCTCCTGCTAGGACTTACCTCCTGATACTCATCCTCACAAATTTATACAAGAAGGATGGCTTATACTTTAGACAGTCTTCAAAATTTTGGTTTGAAAAATAATGCAATCGCCAGACTGTAAGCACATCTCTTCTACCCCATCATGTTCTCTAGGCTTTGTTACAGAAAGTTTTCATTTAGGTTCATAGATAGGTTCATAGATTGGTACCAAGCTAATTGCCCTTGTGAGCCATTTTAAGCCTAGCCAATTATCCCTTGTGAGACTCAAACCCTGCATCTCATGTTTGTAAGGCAAATACCTTAACCATTAGGCCACCCTCCCACCCCATTTGTATTTTCTGCTTCATTGTGTGATTTGCAAAACATCTAACTGTGTGTTCCGTCATGCCCAGCAGTGTCTAAATGGAGAATGCTGGACACAAGGAGGCCAGGCTGAAAAGGCAGTAAGTAATGAAGTTGATTTAAAAGAGGCAGAATGGGAAATTCATATTATAAAATGAGTGTTAGTGTCGTTTGAGCAGAAATAAAGAATTGCTTTGTACTGTACTGCTAGCTTCGATTCTGGTTGACCAAAAGCTTATAATAGCATGATAACTGTAATTTTTGTCTATTGCTATGGTGTATCAGTGCATTTGCCTTTGGTATTCATTTGTGTGAATTTAATATCAGTCAGTACAAGAGGGTTGGCAGAAATGATAAAACTGGGGACTTTACTGAAAAAAAGATGTTGAATCTTATCTGGATTATATAAATTAAATTAAGTCGATCTAGTCATACAATATTTAGTTAGCCTTTACACTTACCAGAAAATATTGACTTTTTTATTTATTTATTTTTTTTGCACAGAAATAATGTGACTTGCATTTATGCACTGAGTTTTGCCCTTTTTCATCTGTAGTCAGCTGACTCCAAAAGGCCTAAAATGCAGAATAAGTGTTTATATTCTAGAATTCACACAACTATAACTCTAGCATGTAACTTATTGGTACACAGTGCAGTAAACTTTTTTTTTATTACCTCTGGTGTGGACATACCATGTTTAAATACAGGCTAATTGAGGCTAAAAAGGTTAAAGTAGTTTATTTTGTCTTTACGATTTTGTCCTTATGGTAGTCTTTCACTGTGTAGCTCCTGTGCTTTGTGTAGTGGCATGACCATTGCCTGAACTCTCTTTGTACCAAGTTATTTATTTCTGCTTTTCTTTCACATAATTTAAATACAGTATCAATCAATGGAGACAAAGTTAAAAATAACACAGGATAACATAAAGAGTAATGCTTGTTTATCCATGGCTATAGCTACAGTATATATACTGTCAGAATTACAAACTGTGAAAAAGGCGGCTTAATGAGAGAGACAATGGCTATGCTGAAACTACATTTTACAGCTAAGGAACACTGATGAACCTTCAGAAGTGGCTTCTGAACAACAGCATGGACTTACTAACTCACATTCAGAATGCAAGTACATTTGCTATCTGTCTGAATAATATGCAAGTGATCCTTGAATCTTTCAAGTATAATAATAACCTGAATCAGTGCTGATCAGAAAAACAATTTCATCCATTTGAACTACAGTAATACCTTAGAATATACTGTTGCATATCAAACTAATGATGGCAATTTTAATGTTTTTTATTCATTCACAAATTATCATTTGTTTAAGAAATGATGAAGCATAAATTAATGAATACATTTAAAGATACCCAAAAAATAATATATAAACTACTAGGACAGCTCCGGTTAAGCAGGTTTAAACTATTCGGGCTACCTAAAGTCCACTCTTCAAATTTTCCCTTGAAACTACCTTCCTCGACCTATACTACTCATCTAATCAGCGTATCCTATAACTAAAAAGATCATCTCTACTTGACTCTAAGTAGACTATTCTCTATCTGTTAAACCTAGCACTTGCTCCTACAGTACTTATTACCTTGATACGGCACTCTTATAGATAGCACCCCAAAAAGGCAACCCCATTTCTCGGTCACCCACATCCCGAATCTTTTTTAAAGTTTTTTGTCTATCCTTCTAGCATGTCGAGGGATCAGTTGCTAGTGTCATCTCCTGCTCAGCTGGTGAACCTGGGAATATTGAGGCAATGTTACAATTGCCTCATGTACACAGACAACCCTCTCCTCCTCCCACAAAACACAAATACATGCGAGAGATGCAACTATATGGCCAAACTGGAGGCTGAGCTCTTTCAACATAGGACTGGCAAGACCAGTCAGGAGGGGAAGGTTACCACACACACTATAGACCCAGTCTCACATAGTACCATTACAACCTCAAATCATACACATAAACACACAAAGACATACTCGGAGGCTCTGATCAAAAATCTACCAAAACAGCAGAGGCCACCAAAGCAGACACCCAAAACCACCACCTCAGAACACAACACCTGCAACACATAGACCTCACAGTCAGAGTGTCAAACAGTCACAGCCCTTAAGGCCAAACACAATGCCAGACACACTAGTCATTGGTGACTCCATAGTCAGACACACTGATGTCCCGCCACCAGACTGAGTAAGGAGAAGGTCACAGTAAGCTGTCTGTCGGGCGCTAGAATCCGCCACATAACGCAAGCACTCAGGTCTCTCAACAGCAGGTACAAATATGACTCAGTCATTGTCCACGCTGGTGTAAATGACCTGAGACGTACCTCCTTGGACTACATGAAAAGAGACATTGAGGAGCTCTCTGATTATGTAGCCCAGGCAGGTATGACCCTGACCTTGAGCAGTATCCTACCTTCACCAAGAATGATGCCACAATACAGAGATAAGATGATTAGCTTTAACAATTGGCTTAAACACTGGTGTCATTCAAAGGGGATCCAGTATCTGTCTGCCTGGGATGACATGCTGGACAAGCCACGCTGCCAAGGGACGGCTTGCACCTGTCACCCCTGGGATTCCGGATATTGGCAAAGGCTCTTGCCACCCCATAGTGCCTTTTTAGGCAAGGCTCAAATTCTAAACCTACCACCCTAGAACACAAAAAGGAAATAAACTAAGGGTAATGCTGCTCAATGCCAGAAGTCTAAATCTCAAAATGCACGCACTCGAGGCCCTTCTCAGTATGGAGAACATCGATGTCTGTGCTGTGACAGAAACCTGGTTCAAGGCTCCTGAGAGCACCCCAGCTATCAGGTTTTACCTCATATCATGCGTTCCGCCCCAAAATCAGGAAAATACCAAGAAAGGAGGGGTATCCATATTCATCAAGGACACCCACACCTCAAGACTGGTGGCAACGGATGATGCATCGGAGACCATCCAGGTGCAATTAACCGTAGGCAAGACTGCTCTGCAAATAGTAGCATGTTACAGGCCACCCTCACAAACTCAGGAACCTCACATGGCCTTCCTGAAAACACTAGAGGGGATAAATGTATCACCAAACACCATCATACTAGGTGACTTCAATTACCCAAATATAGACTGGGAACACTACTCAAGCCCAAACACCTAGCCCAAAAGTTCCTGGAATTCATAAACTCAAATGCCATGGAACAACTAGTCACCATTCCCACAAGAGGAGATAACATACTTGATCTCATCATCACGAACATGGGAGCACAATGTTCAACACCGAAGTATACCCCTCACTGGTGAGATCAGATCACAACTAATCTCGCTGGAGGTCCTCATCCCACCCCCACCTAAAATGAAAAACACCACAGTAAAGAACTTCCCAAAAGCCGACTTCACACTTCTAAAGACTAGTCTGGCCTCCTTTAAGGCCCCCGAGGCGGAAAACAGTACTCAAGCCGCTGAATCACTTACAAATGCCTTCTACCAGCACCTGCAGGACTGCATGGATAAGGCAATCCCAAGCAAAACAAAGACTCTTTGTACCAAAGGCAAGCGTCCAGTCTGGTGGACCCCAGCCATAAACAAACTCTACAACAAAAAGGAGGAAGCTACTACAAGATAGAGCAAAATCCTTAAAAGGTAAGACACCCTTGATCACTATAAGTAAAAATCTAAGAGCTCTCATAAAATCATCCAAAGCAAATTTCGAGAGAAAAATAGCTAAAGACTCAAAAGACAATCATAAGGCCTTCTTTAGCTATGTTAGAAACCTAGGAGGAAACTCCCAGATATGCTCAGAACTAGTTCAAAATGATGTGAAGATTACTGATCCTACAGACATTGCCAACATACTGGCTGACAGGTTCAGTGCAAACTTCACCCTCCCCCAAAAGGAGAGATATCTATACCAAATGATTGCAGCCCCCAAACATCTCCAGCGCCCAAGTGAGAACTGCTCTCTCCAAAGCAAAAACACAGCATCCATGGGACCTGATGGTGTCCCCGGCTGTGTGCTCCACCTAACTCAATGAGGAATTAAACCCCACAACACCAAACAGGGTCCCAGGAGTGCAGAACTTTGGGCCCTTAAATGTACCCCAAAGAAGCTCCTTTAAAACCCTGGGGCTGGTTGCATGGAATTCGCTTTTGGCCCCAGTTTGGGTGCAGACTGCAAACACTTTTGTCACAAGGCCCTTGATAGGGGCGACCCCTGCTAATTCTGTATACACTGGGATCTAAAAAACACCATTTAAAAAGCAAAGCTGGCACATTTGAGCAGCTGATTTTCAATCAGTTGTGCCAGCTTTGGGTTCGACAACTTCTCAATCAACAACTTGTCTGTCCTGATATGTGTGTGTGTGTGTCTGTGTGTGTGTGTGTGTGTGTGTGTGTGTGTGTGTGTGTGTGTGTGTGTGTATATATGGGTCTACTTTCATTGAACAAAAGTATGTTATGTCGAATGTTACTTACCCGAGCTGAAATCTCCAGCCAAAATCCTTTCCTGTGAAAGGAACCACTTGGCCACCATGGTGAACTTTGCCATATCGTGAGTGTATTGCAATCTTACAGGTGACATATTATAGTAAGGAGAGTATGGGGCGCAAAGCCCCCCACTTTGGTGGGCTTAGTTTTCCTCTGTGTAGATTTATTTCCATGGTGGCCTTCACAGGACCAGTTGTCCTGGACCACCATAAGTTCAGTATCTCTATTAATATTACAATAAAGAAGATAAAGCTTCATTAAATGACAGATAAAATATGGTGGAGGGACTGTTTTATAACCCACTGTCTCCTAAATGTCTGGAGTAAACTTCCCCTCTATTATATGCAGTATGACTCACTATCTGAACATATTTTGAAATGAATACATGTTCTTTGTAATACCCTTTGCGGATTATCTATATTTTTTTCCTTTTTTATTTATTAATGTTCTACTTAGCTTCATAATTTGTTGGGCAATGTATAAATGTACATAGTTTTGTGTGTATGATGATACTGTATGTTGTATATTGTTTTTCTTGTTGTTATTTTGTGATAAAACAATAAAAAGAATTAAAAAAAATAAATAAATAAATAAATGTGACTTAGATGACTGGAAGAGTCTCTGGGGTAGACTAGTATGGCCTTTCTGCAGAAAGGAGGTGTGGCATGAGGTGGATGCTGGCAAGCTTGAACTATTGTAAGAATTAGTTGACTTGCAATATCTATGAAGTCTGAAAAATATAAGTTGTTTGTATAACTTGACTGAATGAAAATACTCACTTAGACCAACAAAGAAGCATTCTGTCTCAAATCTGTCATACAAATATGTTGTCAAACAATTTTGACACAGCAGATATACTTCAAATAATTGTGTTTTCTGCAAATACATCACAACACAAAAACACTGCAGAAAAGCATTGCTTCTCTGAATACTATGCTAAGCAGTTTCAGTTCATCCTCGTAGCTGGCCAGCCCACCTTCTCCTTAGTTAAAGAAATAATTTAAACTGGTAAAGTTGCCAGAAGTTAAAAAAAAATGGTCTCCTGCATAGCTCTCAACCAATCAGAGACAATTCTCAACAGAATCCAGAAATAATCAAGAACAATCAGGGGCACTATTTTTAAATATTAATACTATTAACATGAGACATTGATAGAATAAGAGAATGTGAATTTATTTACATTTTCAGAATTAAAAGAAGTCTATAACTCTAATTATTGTCATTATTCATTATGCATAATAAATCACCTTTTCTTCAAAAATCATCAATTTTAGGAGGAATTGAGAAAGACAGAGCTAAAATTTGAGACAAAATCAGGGACGTTCCTAAATATTAGCGACAGTTGAGAGGTATGGTCTCCTGTCTAAGAGCATAGAGTCTCATGAATCTAATGCATATCCTTTACTGATTGTGACAACTGTTCTTTCACTTACCTTGCTCCTGCTAGGACTTACCTCCTGATACTCATCCTCACAAATTTATACAAGAAGGATGGCTTATACTTTAGACAGTCTTCAAAATTTTGGTTTGAAAAATAATGCAATCGCCAGACTGTAAGCACATCTCTTCTACCCCATCATGTTCTCTAGGCTTTGTTACAGAAAGTTTTCATTTAGGTTCATAGATAGGTTCATAGATTGGTACTAAGCTAATTGCCCTTGTGAGCCATTTTAAGCCTAGCCAATTATCCCTTGTGAGACTCAAACCCTGCATCTCGTGTTTGTAAGGCAAATACCTTAACCATTAGGCCACCCTCCCACCCCATTTGTATTTTCTGCTTCATTGTGTGATTTGCAAAACATCTAACTGTGTGTTCCGTCATGCCCAGCAGTGTCTAAATGGAGAATGCTGGACACAAGGAGGCCAGGCTGAAAAGGCAGTAAGTAATGAAGTTGATTTAAAAGAGGCAGAATGGGAAATTCATATTATAAAATGAGTGTTAGTGTCGTTTGAGCAGAAATAAAGAATTGCTTTGTACTGTACTGCTAGCTTCGATTCTGGTTGACCAAAAGCTTATAATAGCATGATAACTGTAATTTTTGTCTATTGCTATGGTGTATCAGTGCATTTGCCTTTGGTATTCATTTGTGTGAATTTAATATCAGTCAGTACAAGAGGGTTGGCAGAAATGATAAAACTGGGGACTTTACTGAAAAAAAGATGTTGAATCTTATCTGGATTATATAAATTAAATTAAGTCGATCTAGTCATACAATATTTAGTTAGC
Organism: Protopterus annectens; assembly: GCF_019279795.1. NCBI lineage: Eukaryota > Metazoa > Chordata > Ceratodontiformes > Protopteridae > Protopterus > Protopterus annectens. The sequence continues at coordinate 81,298,549 of NC_056743.1, forward strand.
CTTTACACTTACCAGAAAATATTGACTTTTTTATTTATTTATTTTTTTTTTGCACAGAAATAATGTGACTTGCATTTATGCACTGAGTTTTGCCCTTTTTCATCTGTAGTCAGCTGACTCCAAAAGGCCTAAAATGCAGAATAAGTGTTTATATTCTAGAATTCACACAACTATAACTCTAGCATGTAACTTATTGGTACACAGTGCAGTAAACTTTTTTTTTATTACCTCTGGTGTGGACATACCATGTTTAAATACAGGCTAATTGAGGCTAAAAAGGTTAAAGTAGTTTATTTTGTCTTTACGATTTTGTCCTTATGGTAGTCTTTCACTGTGTAGCTCCTGTGCTTTGTGTAGTGGCATGACCATTGCCTGAACTCTCTTTGTACCAAGTTATTTATTTCTGCTTTTCTTTCACATAATTTAAATACAGTATCAATCAATGGAGACAAAGTTAAAAATAACACAGGATAACATAAAGTGTAATGCTTGTTTATCCATGGCTATAGCTACAGTATATATACTGTCAGAATTACAAACTGTGAAAAAGGCGGCTTAATGAGAGAGACAATGGCTATGCTGAAACTACATTTTACAGCTAAGGAACACTGACGAACCTTCAGAAGTGGCTTCTGAACAACAGCATGGACTTACTAACTCACATTCAGAATGCAAGTACATTTGCTATCTGTCTGAATAATATGCAAGTGATCCTTGAATCTTTCAAGTATAATAATAACCTGAATCAGTGCTGATCAGAAAAACAATTTCATCCATTTGAACTACAGTAATACCTTAGAATATACTGTTGCATATCAAACTAATGATGGCAATTTTAATGTTTTTTATTCATTCACAAATTATCATTTGTTTAAGAAATGATGAAGCATAAATTAATGAATACATTTAAAGATACCCAAAAAATAATATATAAACTACTAAAGTTAAAACTGGATGGGGAGACTAAATGGCATATTCTATAATTTTATGTGAAAAAGTTACTTTTTATGTAATTTTCCTGTAGGCCAACTGTAGTTTTCCCTTTTGGTACACCGTGCTTAATGTTCATCATGTGCAAGATACAATGGTTTGGAAGAATGTCACCAGATGCATAAAATGTGTATTTCTGTCTGCAGTCTGTGCTGGCATTTACTTGCATATTCCATCAACATTCGATGAATAGTTTGTGGAGCTTGTTTTTTCGCTGAGACACTGACTTTACATTAATTACATCATGCTGAATTTGTATTCCGTCAATCATTCAGCACCTACTGTAGTAAGCAATCAATGTACTGGTGTGCAACCTGTTACACCAGTAACACTGCATGATGCTTACAAACAATTCTGGAGAGATGGCCAGTCCATGCTTGCAAATAAATCTGGAAAGAAGGCCATTCCAGTGCATCATATATATTATTAGCTGTACCAAATAAACATCGTCTGTCAAATTACAGGATTGTCACTTTACATATTTCCATATCTAAGTGTTATGATGCAATGTGCAGAAGGATCCTCAACTTGAATGGATTGACATAAACCCACCCCACTTTCATCTTTAGTCCACAGATTGTACAGAAAAGGACAGAAAAGATATATTGGAGCCCTTCATTAACTATCATAGAAAGCAATCAGCCAGTGGAAGAGTTTTGAAATGCATTTAAGTTATTATTTTCTCTTTGCTTATTTTCCTACATAGAAGACACAAACCTCATCAATATCCATCTAAGATTTAGAATTAATGACTACTGATATATTGACTTCAACCTATGGTGAAATTAGTAATGAAATGATATTGAAAGATGGATTAGTGTGTGTCAGAGAACAAGACTGAATAACCAAAATGAAAACATACGTATACTAAGTCCAAGATTTGTTTAAGGTATGGCAGTCTTATAGTTTGTATGTTTTTCCATTAGCCTTTTCAGCAGAGACAGAAAAACACCAACAGGAGTGGAAATAATTACAATCAGAGAAGACAATTTGTGGAGACTGGCACATAACATTATAAAGCTTGTTAAACAAGAAACATGGAGACTTTTTAAGTCAATGAACAACATGAAGACATATTTAAATTATATCTTATGAATGGAATGGAGGTAAAGCATAGGAGGACAGACAATTAGTAGGACTACAATTAAAAAAGATGGGCTAGAGATGAACAGGTCTGTGCTAATGACCAGGAGAAGCATGCAAGAAATGAGTTTGATAAAGAATTAGTCTAGAGATAATGCGACGTTTTGTTTTGCTGGGGTTATATTTCTAAATTACAATCAAATGCTATAGAACTGAATAGAGAAAGTGTGGATATTGAGACCATGCAAGGCTGAAACTACTTTGCATAGCAGAGAAAACCCTACAGTCAATCGAGTTCCTAGGGTACAAACAACCTGGCTACAACCACCACTGGCCTTGTCTACTATTAGATGGTGATGCCGCCAAACATCCACCAGTAGGTGCTCGCACAGCATCCGATTCTATCATTAACATAATATGTTAATGACTGTAGTTATGCACTCACATCCAGTGAATGGCTATTCATTATGAATTGTAGTTATGCATGATGGCAGAGCACATCACAGCAGGGAACAGATGGTTAACGAAGTATGTGTCTAGCATAGATGTTGATAACAATCTGTTCCTTGCTTAGTTGCAATGTGCTTCCACACCTGAAGTGTGACCTTGATCAGAATATCTGCACTATTGGTGTCATTTATAAACACATTCATTTCTTGTATGTCATCTTTCAGTACCATGACCTCAGGTCTATGAATTGTGATGCAGAGTTCTACCATAGTACATATAATACACAGAATGCTTATAAACATCTTTGCACTGTATTTATGAATTCCAGCATCCATTTTGTTAATTTTCTGAAGGATATTATTTGACTTTAATTTTCATAAATGAATATTCTTTTGAATTTTATGTTTTCTTAATCTATACAGAGAGGAGAAGGAGTTGTAAATCCACACATATACATTGCTTGGTAGCCGCTAAATACTCCCTTATATACATTCTTAGCATTTTTGCATTTTATAGTAGCTTCATTAATAAAATAGGCTGTTCCCTTTCTCTAATTATTGGGCTCATTGACCACTTTTAATTGAAAGTTGATGGCTTAAATTGCTTATCACTCTCATAGGCAAATGGTTTGCTTACACTGCACACAATGACATATTTCTGTCTGATGTGTTTGGAATAGTGTGCTATTTGGGCAAGACCAGTAGGTGAGTTTCAAATCATATGCTTGGTAAATAGTCTTACACTAAAATCTTTTCAGGATTTGTGGACTTCTGTGGTCTGTTAACCAGTTGCACTCTTATTCTTCTTCTTTTTTCGGCTTTTCCTGGTTAGGGGTCACCACAGCGAATCACCTGTCCGCTCATGATTGGCAGTGGAGTTTTACGATGTTGAGTTGCCAGCCCAGCGTTGGACCTTCCACAGAAGGCACACACACACACACATGCACTCATGCCTATGGCCAATTTAGAGTATCTAGTCCACCTACAGGATGCCTTTAGGATGTGGGAGGAAACCGGAGCACCCGGAGCAAACGCACGTGACCACAGGGAGGACATGCAGACTCTGCACAGAAGGCACCCCAGCTGAGGATCGAACCAGAGAACCTCTTGCTGTCAGGTGGCACCTCTAACTGCTGCACCTCCACATCTGCCTCCATGGGACTCATTCTCTCTAGTGTGCTTACACAGGGCATTTTTTTCATAATTTTTCTTTATACTATAAATGTGTTGATAAATTCTCTCTTTAAAACTTCTAATGGTCTTATCAATATAAAATCCTTGGCATGACTGATACTTGGCAATGTAAACCACTCCTTTTGTGCCACAATGATATTTACATGTAAGCTGGATGTTAACCTCATGGTTCACCCTAAAACTGGAACCCTCCTTTATAAATTTACGCTGCCCACAGTGCCCACATTTTACCATACGACCGACCACCCATTTAAGTATCGGTCTTTCAATAAAAGTTTTAAGGTGCATGTTCTTCCTATAGACTATAGTGGGACTCTTCCCACACCTTTTTGTAGTTTTCCTGATTATGACTGAAAAATTCAAGGATTATCTGTCTGGCCCCTCTAAACATAGAGAAATATAAACAAACAGTATATGGATGAAAACAATAAAAGATTAATAACTTACTCCACTAATATGTCAGCTGTGAAAAACCTTAAACAACTGAGGGAGCTACTGACATTAATCTATTATATAAATTATTTTTAGGCATATAACTGCCTTGATTATTATTATGTATGAGAAAAAGTAAGTAAAAGATTTCTTAGGCAAATGCCTGAATTATTTGATATACCTGTGACTGTTGTTTTCCAAACAATTATTATAGAGTTTTCCATTATTTAAATTTGCAGATGCTCAGAAGATATAACACCATTGTTCAATCAATATTCTGAGTCCACTAGCAAAAATATTGTTAAAAAACATGCAAAGACTGTTGTAAAATAGCCAACTAGGACATGACAATGGGACATGATGAAATGTTAATTTGTAGCATGGATTTAGGCCAAGCCATGGTACACACATGGCTGTTCTCACTCAGTGAACTATTTGTTGATTAAGGTATATTAGTTGCTTCATACAGCAGATGCCTTTTTACATCTTTATCAAAAGATTCTGTGTTTAAGGGACACTTAGTCTGTTGTCATCAGCTTTTAGAAAATGGCAGAATTGGTTTGCAAATTATTCATAAGGTAGAAAGCAAGGAGACCCCAAAATACCTCATCAGACTGTTTAGCATTATACACAAGACTTTACTAGTATGCAGTTCTTGCATCCTATTTTCCTCAGTATATGCTATGACTATATATCAGCATACTGGAAATACCCTCTTAATACAATACATTGATAACTCATCACTCACTTTTAGTGTTGATTCCTGAGAAAAATGTTTTCAGGGAATTGTAAACAAGCTTTACCTCTCTCGGTAATAAACTATCATTACAGATTATATACTTTGAACCTAAGGACATATGTTATGGGTATAAATATCTAAGAGACTTAAACCCTCTCCTGATCAATGCACCATAGGTTCAATAGCCCTACAACTTAATCTGTTTGTCAGACAAATCATAAACAACATATGCAAGTTCAAGCTAATGATTCTCATGCCAGGGTTTTATTAATTTATTAGCAAGTACATTTCTAAATATTGTAATTAGTAGCCAGCCACGGTTAGGGAATACAGCAATGACCATAACTTCCAACTCCCTTTACAGGCTGACTTAGGTGGCACTGAGTTTTGTTCTAGATTTCACTGTTGATTGCTTCAAAGTTGACCAATTATTATACTCCACTAAACTAATTAGAATATAATCATTATTTTATATTCAGTTAACATGCAACCCTGGGAAGGAAATTTAACTTTTAATCTTAGGTGGGGTGACTGTGGAGAAAGAATAAGGAATTTCTCCCTCTAAAAATGAGTTTCTGGTGTGTGTGTGTGTGTGTGTGTGTGTGTGTGTGTGTGTGTGTGTGTGTGTGTGTGTGTGTGTGTGTGTGTGCATGTGTGTGTCTGTGTTTTGAGTTTTTACAGCTGCATTTTTTCATATACTGTTTGCTTCTTTGTTCAAAAATCAGACACAAACCTAAAAATAATGGGGGAGGGCAAATGAAAATCTGAGGTAATTTTTACATATCACTCTAATTCACTTCAAAAGATAATAGAACAACAGTTTTGTCATCTTCTTTTAATCGATATGCATTTTCTGAATAATGTGATAATGAAACTATATAATATCTTTTATTATTGATTGACTAATCCTTACTGGTTTACCACAAAAAAAAAAAAAGGGATGTACACTAGGGCAAAATATGAGGTAAAATCAATGATGTTCAGCAAAATCAGATGAATGATAGGTATGTTTTTTTTCTCTCTTTCTCTTTTGTAGTTGGACAACTTTCGAATGTTACAATCAGATTGTTTTGTTTCATCATTTAGAAGTCTAAGTTCCTAGACAACTGTTTTGGAAAAAAACACTGACAATTGTCTGATAGTTTGAGTCTATATTTTAAGTGATAATTTAATAAACCTGTTAAAAATTTTGAAAGAAAATGCAGAAAGTATACAATAATAAAAAAAACATAGCATCATCACCTACTTTTCAGGAGTGTTTAATCTGGCTGACACTGACATTCCATGAAATTAGGTGGCAGGACTGGATGCATGCTTTTCAGCTCTTTTATTTATCTATTTATTCAAATATTTGAATGCTGGGTAGAGGGCCTGATCAAAAGACTTTTTTATGACATAACAAAGACTCATTAAAATCTCAAATGGGACGGTAAGATACAACAAAATATAACAATTTAAAACTGGTAAGAACACAATAATGCAAGTGATACAAAAGAACATCAGAAATTAATAATAGCACAGTAGTACAAATAATCATTCATTTGTGTTGTAGGAACAGACAATAATTAATTGCATCAAATAATAGAGTGTTTACAATATTTATAGTATTAAAGAAAATGATGTTTAACTGGAATTTAAAGAGGATGATTACATGTGGTGACTGAATGCATGTGTGATACAGCATACTCTTTGCCTTTCAAGCATTTGAATTCACTCATGTAAATATGAAGTCTTTAAATTTTGTAATGAAGCTGTGCAAGGCTTGTTGAGTTGGTTCCAGCAGGATAGGCTTATTTTTGTGAATACTGCTTCTGCTAGATCTAATCTGGGGGTAGCATCATTAGACATCGGGGAATAGACCTCACTCCTAAAGGATATATTTTTTGATATTAGTGTCTTGCCTTTATAAGTTTAAAAATAAAAGTAAACAAAAGAACAGTAGTCATGGCTGTGACTGTGAGTCTGTGAGATTTCTGTAAAAGCAGGTGATCATGAGTTAATGGGTCAGCAAGTATTGAACCCACAGATTGTGTTGACTGTGACTCGTAGAAGCTGTTCATTGTAGCTGGAGTGAAGGGATGTTATAGAAAGATTACATTCCCATTTAAGAAAAAGGACATTTAATCACTACTGCATTTTAAGCAGTAAGAGCAGGTTTCTGAGACAGTAAGAAACAAAGTTTTAATTTGTCCAGGATCTTATGTGCAACTGTTTTCTTGGATACTATAAAAGATAGACAGGAGGATTCAAAAAGCCTACACAGTCATTTTTCACCATGTGTGCATTGCAATGTGATATGCGCATGGCCACAGACATTTTTAGATTCAGTAAGCACCATGTAGGGGCGTGCACCCCTGCACAAACCAGGTAAACACAGAGATATGCTAATTACAACATCAGCAGCTGAATTGCATTCTAATCAATCAAGCCAACATGGTGGAGCTATTCAACAAGTTATAAAACATCATTTCAACTCAGTGCTGTTTTTTCCTGTGAATACCAAAACTTTTGGAATACAGCCATAGAAAGAAGTCTACATAAACAGAATGTTAGGGGCTGATGCTGCTTTAACATCTGTATGTGCTACAGGCTGAAGCTAATGCTGCTGATGTTGCTAATAGGACTAGGTGAAGAAGGGAAAGAGTTTTCAAGCCCCGTTTAACTTATCACAACCTACATGACATGGAAATTTGTAGAGTGGGGTAGACTACAGGAACTCTGCAACCTCTGCCACCCTCAACTCAAAGCCAGAGCCAACTGAGGAGAACCCATCCCAGTAGAGACAAAGGTATGTGTAGCCCATAGAATCTTAGCTACAGGTACCTTTCAGAGACCAACCGTGGACATGCTGGGGGTGTCACAGACATGAGCATCCAGGATCCTTCACCAGTTCCTGAATTCTATGCTCCAACATACCAGTGACCACATATATTTTCCCCGTTGTTCTGAGGAGAGAGCTAGAAATATGCAGAATTTCTGCCATGTATCACACTACTCTAAAGTAGTGGGTGCCATAGATTGTACCAGATGTTTGCTAGGGGGGATATCCCACAGGATCCTTTACTTGGGGATGCAGGCTATACAATGGAATGGTGGCTCCAAACATGCCATACATGGTACCTGTCACTGTACTCAGTATTATGCAGGCTGCTGAGACGTGACCTATGCCTGCCCTACAGAGCAGTCTCAGACCTTGTCCTTTGTAGAATGATGGGCATCTGCAAATTAAATGGGACAAGAATAATTTACCCCAGGGTTCTCAACCTAGCATGTGACATAAACAGAACATGCTGAGGGGAGACAGATATATCCCACAACAATTTGCATTCCTCTGTAATAGACTCGCACTGCATTTGAAGCAGTGCTCCTTAATAACCCTGTTCAAGCAAACCTTGACTACTGGTTGGGTGATTGTAAATTCACCTCTAGGCTGGCACCTATGTCCCTCATGGATAGGGCCATTTGGTGCTGCTCACAAAATCACTCTGCTAAAAATGACCATCCAACTATGCTCAATAAGGGTACTTGTGTTTTTATGTAGCTATGTTTCTAAACACCCTCGGCTATTAGGCTAGTGGCCTCATATGAAGCTATGAGCCTATGCAGACCTCCCAACCTCTTGTCTCCCACATGACCTGCTGATGTCTTCTACTATAAGCTGACCTGCACTCTAGTATAAATCAGACTTGTGCCATGATGCTTGCATAAAGTACTGTGTTCTGTAGTATTTATACTTCAGATAGGTAGGGGTTCAGTTCTGACTGCAGTCAACTTGGTGTGTGTGTGTGTATGTGTGTGTGTGTGTGTGTGTGTGTGTGTGTGTGTGTGTGTGTGTGTGTGTGTGTGTGTGTGTAAGTGCATGCTTGACATTACAGAGATCATTTACATCAGCATGTGGGACATTGTTGTTCTTCTCAACAGACATTGCTAATCTGCGAGACTCCAAGTTGGACTTGAGCTGTGGTGCATGCATAAACTACTGGGTTCTGCAGTCAGTGTAATTAGATAGGTATGGGTTCTAGTCTCACTGCAGGCAAGTGTGTGTGTGTGTGTGTGTGTGTGTGTGTGTGTGTGTGTGTGTGTGTGTGTGTGTGTGTGTGTGTGTGTGTGTGTGTGTGAGTGTTTGTGTGTTTGGGTGTGTGCTGCTGCTGCTTGACATGAAAGAGAGCATTTTTCACCAGCATGTAGGACACTGTTATATTCTCCTCAACAGACATTGCTAATGTCATCAGCAATATCAGATTTTTGCATATGCAGTACTCTCACGAGAGCAGGGTCAGAGACTGTCCTGGAGGCCAGACAGAAGTCTCCTCATACTATACAAATATGATTACAGTGGCATGGCTTTTAATCTAGCCATATACATTATGGCATGTTTTTTAGAACCTGTGTTATCTTACTGAGAAAGCCCTGTGGTCTTTCTAGCTGCCACATTTGTCTGGTATTATACATGTAAAATAGAGTATTATACTCTTATTAGTGTTGGGATGAGGTCTAACTATAGAGCTGTCATACAATTCTAAAATCTCAATATGATGGCGTGACTTATGATGTGCACAATATAAGCTTTCAATACCAGTGTGGACACTTGGTGGTCAAATATCAGATTGCATCACTGGGTTTCTGCATAGCAGGACTGTTGTCAATGCTGTGATTAACATGGAATTTGACTTTTCAGACAGACAACATTACAAACACACACTTCTGCATTTATTTGTAGATTGCATGCCTTTGTCACCATTCAGTTGTGTGTTAGCTACTTCTGTACTATGTTATCACCACTGATGAAAGCAATGATTGCACAATATGCAATAATCAACAAACCTGGTAAGGCAAAGACCATATACTTTAGCATGAACTGTCGATAAATAGAGTTGAAATAATGAGGGGCCAATCACACATCCCCGGGGTTTGTCAGTGTTGACAGATCTACTGGTACAAGTTGATTCACCAGCTTTCACATGATATGAGCCAATTGGTTACCCATCAACTGACATAAGAGTTAATTCCCAGCTTGGAGCTTTTCTCAATGATACCTGCATGGGGGATTGTGTCAAAACCCTAGGCCAGATCAGGGTAGGCAGTATGCACTGCCTTCCCTTCATCCAGGCCTATCACACGGAATCAATGGGCTGTGACATTACAGATCATCTATGGCATAGAATACACAGATAAACACATCTTCCGCATGGCCTATGTTCCCATACAAGAGTATACATCAACATGCATCCACTTGAATTGGGGGGACAGCACCTGATGCATGCATGTATAGAGACATCCTGACTCTCCTCAACTGTGATGTAAACCAACATGTTATCATGGACCTCTTCTACATGTACACTAGCAATATTCCAGGTGTGTGCAACAGACCTGCGTGAGTTCTTAATGCTACATTGTCTGTTACATCTGACAGATGTCCTCAAAGAAGTCATGGAGGGCATGCATGATGACAACAGTGTCATCTTGTGGAATTTGACCAGGTCAAGACATCTGACACAAATCCACCCTGAGGTGGCCACAAACAGCTATATCACCAATATACTATACCAGTGTATGACATATGTGACATTTCACTATGTTGAAATGTGTGGTGTGATCTATATGTCAGGTCCAGTGATCAGGTCGGTACATCATGGGTGTCTGATTGGCCACTTCCTACTCATTACGTAAGTGATGAACATCAGAGATGACATACACATGCTGTGTCCAAACAGCTGCCTGAAGCACCATCATACCCTATAATCAGAAAAATAGGAATATGACCCATGTCCTGGGGCAGATGGTAAGTGGTACATCCACCACTAAGGGCACCTGCAGGCAGGTGCAATGAGGTGTACTTGCACCCCCCTGGATTTTGACTTAAGATACATCTGTGATTTGTTGAAATCAGAAAATGTACTGGCAAAACCACACATTTTTTCCATTTCAACTTACATTTTTTTTCTTCTGTGAAAACCGCATTTGAGATGTTATTGGAGGCTGTAGTCACATGATCCATATGATGAGCCTCAATTTCTCCTCAAACTGCATCTCCAACCATTAACAGTTGCAGTAGAGTTTTGATGACAGTGGGCAGCGGATGGTATCCCAAAGATTTTGGACAAAAAAGTAAGACTGCATATAGAGTACTGTGTGACTGGTGTGAAGTGCAACACATAGATTTGTAGAACAACTGAAGCTGTCAGGTAGGTTGATCACACAGTCAGAGACAAGAAAGAAGATCCTGAGGTAATTTTTTTTTCTATATTGAATGGCAGCTTCCATCTTTGTGCCAAAATGTGAAAGCAGCGCACATGAGACTGAGTGCCCAATAGAGTAGTTTCCCCTATAGTCTACTGCCCTCCCCATCCCAATGCCCATACTGCTGTAGGTGCAGTGAGTTCCTGAGGCTAACAGCTTCCCCACCACATCCATGATGCCCAACTGCCCATACTAGTTAAGTTCAACTTTTCATATGGTCTTTTGGCCTTCCAGAAGGTGGTTCCATGATACTGTTGGCTGTGTTTGTCTGTGAGTGAGAGTGTATGTGTGTATGGGAGCAAATGAAAAAGGAAAAGTTGTGTGTGCTTATGTTGCTGTCTGTATGTGTGTGTATGAATGAAAGCATGCATGTAAGCAGAAGAGACTGTGTGTGTGTGTGTGTGTGTGTGTGTGTGTGTGTGTGTGTGTGTGTGTGTGTGTGTGTGTGTGTGTGTGTGTGTGTGTGTGTGTGAGAAAGAGAGAGAGAGAGACAGTGTCAAGTCAGTGAGAGTGATCGAGCAGTCCCCTGGCAGCAGCAGTTATGAGTTCTGTACCTCTCTCAACCTCTTGGCTCTCTGTGTCACATTATTACAGCTCTATGAAATTTAGAGATATGTCTGCAGTGCTTGATACACACTGCTGATTGGGTATACTATTATGCTAATTACTTTCTGTTTGCATATATAATATTACTACAAGTAATAATAATAATAATAATAATAATAGTAATAACAATAATAACAATAATACCTTACTCTGATTAGTTGTATTTGAAAATTGTGGATGGATAGGAGTGGAAACTTGTTATTTAAAAACATAAGGCTCACAAGAAATATTGACAGAGAGATGAATAAAAACTATGCTACACTGTAGAAGATTATTTGGTTGCCAGGAGATTCTGATGGTTTGTAAATATTTTATGCCATGCTTAATAAACCCTCTGCTGTTTTTTAATAATTCCCATGAGATCTGTTACATACACCAGATTTACTCTCAGATGAAGTAGACAGGACCTCTGTGTAATAACCCAGTTTCCGGAAGTATGGCAGCATCTCTACCACCAATCAATGCTTGTCTTAGTAGGTTTGCACCTTATGAATAAACAAACAGGTCAGCTAGGTGGGCAGGTGGAAGCTCAAACATTTCCAGAGGTAGGGAGCAAAAATAGTCTCCACCCACAAAACAAACAAAACAAAAATAAAATAAAATTTAATATTCAATACAATCTAAGCTGTTCTAACCACATCTACAGCACTGTGATCAAAAATAAATATTTTTTTACACTGTAGCTATATCTTTTATATCGGTTAATAACTGAAGTTGCTAAATAGTGACAGACATTTTGAGTTTTAGATGCCATATCCTTTAGAAACATGCATACTAAAACAAATCCTGTTATTCTAGCAATTTTATAAGTTCATGAGAACAATATTTAGTCCCTATTTATTTTAGCCTTTATCCAGATTATTAAGAGGTTTTGTGTGTGTGTGTGTGTGTGTGTGTGTGTGTGTGTGTGTGTGTGTGTGTGTGTGTGAGAGAGAGAGAGACTGAAATGTCCTAGTTAGAGTTAGCAGGTGGAATTTATTTTCAAGTGCATTTTCAAGGAATTGTGAGCTTCAAGGGAAGAGAAGTTTACTGCTGCTCATGCTAAGTCTGCTTAAAATGTACAACTGTTTTGTTTAGCAAATGGTATCACTATTGTGGTATAGAATATTAAAGCAGTATTAGTAGCACAGCAGGTAGCATACTTGCATCTTGATGTAGATGGCTATAGGTTCTATGCCCACAGCATGTAGATTTGTATTTTAAGGGGGTGCGGTGCTGTAGTCCTGAGTATGTCCTCCTTTGGATGAGATGCCTAGTAACCATGAACCTGTTTTTCAGCTTGCCACCCATTCCCTATTGCAATATACCAGCTTACCATTTTTTTAATGCAACATAAGCAATTTATTCTTCAAGGGCAACAGGCACTGAAATTGTAGATGAAACACTGAAATATAAAACTGTTTTTTAGCAACAACCTCTTCATTAGTATCATATCTCTTTAATGTGGAAATAATTATTCGGATGAATTGTACTTCTCCAGAGATTGTGCATATTGACTGATATTGGTGGATTTGGATTGTAATCACAAAAGTTTGAGTGGCCTTTTATGGTTGAAATGTTCTGAATTGAGCAGTCTGCCATTATTGGTTCATATGTTCTGTTTCATTGATTAATGTTCTGTTTCATTGATTACTGGAAAAATGTTCAAAACTATAAATTTAAAACACACTCTAACAAGTGGTGCTGTATTATACAAGGGATATAATTCAATTATTATATATTATAATTAATACAGTCAGGAAGGTGAATCAAATAAATGTTGCATGGTCCTAAAAATGTGTGCAAAGGGGCCTATGATTTGAAAATAGCCCAAAGATATACTTAACCCGCCACTGGCTAGATGCATTTTCCTTGAGTGTGGGTTTCAATGCTGTTTCAGTGAATGTGAGTTTCAAAAGCAGAGAAGTTTTAATGCTAAGTCTGTATTCATTGTAAGATTATTGCTTTGTTTAGCAAATGTCTATCAGTATTTGTGATATAAAATTTGAAGTCTTCTTCTTCTTTCGGCTTTTCCCGGTTAGGGATCACCACAGTGGATCACCATCCACTCATGATTGGCAGTGGAGTTTTACAGTGTCAAGTTGCCAGCCCAGTGCCCAACCTTCCACAGAAGGCATACACATGCACACACTCACACCTAGGGCCAATTTAGTGTGTCCAATCCACCTACAGCATGTCTTTGGGATGTGGGAGGAAACCTGAGCACCTGGAGTAAACCCATGCGACCACAGGGAGGACATGCAGACTCCACACAGAAGGCACCCCAGCCGAGGATTGAACCGAACAACCTCTTGCTGTTAGGCAGCAACGCTAACCACTGCACCACCGTGGCCACCCTATGATATAAAATTTGAAGTAAAAGTTGTAAATTAAATCCAGATATCTGTAGTCATTGTAGAAGTAAAGTATAAAACAGAATGCACACTGTGAGTTTTGAACAGTGTTTATGGCAACTGGGGAGAAATAGCCAAGTAATGGGAGACTGGAATGACTGTGTGTGTGGGGGCTGCTTTCAGGGGGCTCTTGGTTTGCACTACCCCTGCAAAAAATCCTGTGGGCTCCCCTGTCCACCAGCATGTGTTCAGAGTGTTGACTACTCCCTTGAATGTAACACAAGTACTGAGTATGTGAAGGACATCTACATCAGAGGCCATAATACCTTCATGGTTCCCAGCATTAACTGTGTATAATGCACCCTCCTTTATGTACCTCCTGACATATCTTCCAGTGATGTATAACTGAAGTGTACCACGTTTGTCACAATGTGCTGTTACACAGCTTATTGGGCATATCTAGGTATTCATTCTGTGGAATATACATGACTGACGGTGCAGAACACATGCTTGTGTGCTACCTGTCCTGCTTATGCATGCACTGCATACATAGGTGTTTGACAACATTAATGGCATTTATATCATTCATGACAGTACCGATTGTGTCATATAAATATAGCTATATCGAAATTTATATATATCTATATTTATCTCTCTCTCTCTCTCTCTATATATATATATATATATATATATATGTGTGTGTGTGTGTGTGTGTGTGTATAAATGGGTTACCTTCAGAAGCTTGAAATACTGAAATCTCGAATGTCAGTATCTCGAGCCCAAGAAGCCGAATCCACAGAATAGCAAAAGTTCAGAAGCATGAAATTCAAAACCTCGAATACCGGCGGTTTTGCATTTCGCACTTCTGAACTTCCGCTGTGGTCATGTATTCAGGTAAGTGTGTGTGTTAAGGGGTTTGGGTAGGGGCTGTGGTGTGTGTCAGTGTGTTTTGTTGCTGTGATGTGTGTGTGCAAGGAGAATGTAGCTTGTGTGGTAGTGTTTTGTGTGTGTTTGTATGTAGTGCGACCTCAGAGTGAGAATATTTAAGTAGGGGGGGTGTGGAGGGGTGCAGCCCCCCCATATGGGGGGTTTAGTAGACAGATTGTGTGTGTTTATGTGGAGAATGGTGTGTGTGTGTGTGTGTGTGTGTGTGTGTGTGTGTGTGTGTGTGTGTGTGTGTGTGTGTGTAGTAGTACCACGAAATTCAAAACCTCTGGTATTCGAGGTTTTGAATTTCACAGTTTTCTTTGTTAAGTGGATTTGGCTTCTTAGGCTTGAGATACTGAAATTCGAGATTTCAATAATTCAAGTTTCTGAAGTGAATCCTTTTATATATATATATATATATATATATATATATATATATATATATATATATATATATATATATATATGTGGGGCCACTATGTAATCCTGAAATACTGAAATCCCGAATTTCAGTATTTCGAAATTACATAGCCGAAAATACAACTACGATACAAAATCCCAAAACCTCATAAATGCGAAATTTAAAATCCCGAACGTACTCTACACATACAGCACACACATACACACAACTTCCCCCCACAATCCAATATATAATCCTACACTACAGATAAGCAGGGGTGCAAGCCCCCCTGCACCCCCACACCCCCCTACTTAAATATTCTTACTCTGAGATCGCACAGACACACAAAGGAAACTCACACCCACACATTATACAGTCCCTCACACACACACACACACACACACACACACACACACACACACACACACACACACACACACACACACACACGCTTACACAAACTAAAGCCCCTAACCAACACACTTGCACATACATACTTACCTAAACTTCCACCCATCCATTCACATACCGCACCAGCCGAAGTGCTAATTCAACATGTCCGAGCTTCGTGATTTTGAAATTCACACTTTTGTAGGTTTCAGAATTTTGTGTTTTCCACTATGTAATTTCAAAATACTGAAATTCTGGATTTCAGTATTTCGGGATTACATAGTGGACCCATATATATATATATATATATATATATATATATATATATATATATATATATATGTGTGTGTGTGTGTGTGTGTGTGTGTGTGTGTGTGTGCCATGCACACAAGGCAACTAGCCTATATTACCCATACTGTCACATACAGTTATAGCAGTATTCCTCCTAACACCTCCTGCAGATATTACAGAGTCATGGCAATCGCATGGTTACCCTCATATAATGTGGATGTATCATAATATTTGTTCAAATGTTTATCTGCAGGCTCATCTCTTATCATTTCACATCACAAATGTTATGTCAGAAGCATGGGATAAGTGTTGGTATTAATCTGATATTGTCCATGAATGTGTTTGCTTCTTGTAGTTTTCCATGATCCTTTACCTGTGGCTACCTTGTATTTTTACTGAGAGTAGACTCAAAATTAGGCATATCAGTTTGCATAGCTTCACAATATGCACATTACCGCAATTGTATGTCATAAACCTAATAGCTGTCCTCTGCATTATTCATGTAAGGATGCTTATCTCACACAGAAATCATCCCCGTTGTTATGTCACCTTGTGTGACAGTCAGAGACAACACATTTTCACAGTACAGTCCACACTCTACAATATAGATATGTGCTTGGTGCTGCTGCTACAACTATCTTTCATTGACAGGCCCTCTTCTGCTGTACATGAGGGAGTTTCACCTCTCCTCTTTCCCCGTGTTCATTCCTGTAATTCATCTGTGTGTCACTATTCAATGCACACACTTCCTTGAGTGATGATTTTACATGGCAGTCCATGTCCTAATACAGATTGTTAACACAGCTTCAGTACATAATGCCAGGAATGGGATATCACAATACTCTGCACTGTAGTTACACTGTCCTGTACTGTGTTTCCTCCATATACTTCACATTCATACTTCTCAACTGTCCAGATATTCCCAGATGTCCAAATGTTTTCCTTATTAAATGTGTGTCTTTATGCCATATCACTGGGATGATCTCTGTACTGATGTAACTCAATATTACATACACTTGAGTTACACATACCTCTCAACTATCCTGATTTGTGTAGAATGTCCAGTTTTTGCCCCATATTTCTAATCTTTACCTCATAACATTTGTGTTTCAAACTTCATATTCTTCAGAAAGTTCATACTAATGTACAACCTAGTTATTCTATCAATTTTCTAAATTCATAAGTGTAGTCTTAAAACTCTGTCCATATTTTGGGGCCTTTTTCTCCAAATTTTGCATGCCTTTGTCCACATATCTTTCTCAAAGAGGATGACTGGTATGTTTGAGTTTCATTCTACCACATTCTGTGTGACCGCTGTGGCAAATATGTCCCTATTTCTGATTAAATATCTCCACATTATGTTTGCCTTTGTGGAGATATATTGCACTAAGAACTTCACAGCTGTCTGTGAAGCCCTGGTGGTCATCGTTTCATTCCACAGAAATCCACGGACCATAGGTGCTCTGCTTTAAAATAATTGCATCTGCATTCACTTACATGGTTTCCTGGCTAGCAACACTAATCAATGCCAAATATAGCCTTTCTGAACCCCTACTTAACCTCTTTAATTTAAGCCTCTTCACTGGTTATATTAGTGAATCCTGGAAAACAGGCTTCTAAAGCAGTTATAATGCCATTGCTTTAGAGTGGCCCAGTCACAGACCCACATAAATAGACACATCAGTCTCACAAGCCTCATATGTAAAGCTATGGAGCACATTATCTCAGAGCTCATTAATCTAAACATTTAAAATTTCTAAACCCCAGACATTCATCAGTTTACCTTCTCTCAACTCATTAACTTCTTTAAATAACTGAAGCAGTGGATAGTGGTTATGCAGTGTATGCAGCATATATAGTTCTGGTTGAGACCTTTGACATTGTTCCCCATGCAGGCTTTATTGACAGACTTGTAAATATGAATATAAATTATTTTATTTTGTGGTGAATAGCTAATTGGCTGTCTTACAGCAGCCATGTGGTTAGAGTCACATGTGCCACTTCTAAAATCAAAACAGTTATCACTGCTGTACCACAGGACTCAGTTTTGAACCCTCTCCTGTATAGCATTTATTTCTCAGACTTCCCTGGTTTAAGCATTCTGGCTTATGGCTAACTAAGTTTGCAGATGTTTGTAAATTGGATGTTGTTAGTCAACCTTTGACCGACTCACAATTGTTACAACATGAGTTAGACCATGTTAACAATTGGTGCAAGGACAGTGATCTATGTCTGGCCTTCATGCCATGAAAGATCCAAGTCTATTTGACCTTCTGTTACTGTGCAGAATTAATGGTTCCTCAAATATCCAGTTAAAGTAACTAAACCTTCATCAGCAGATGAATAAGACTGGTTGATATGGTAGAATCATATATCCCTCATTTTTGCAACAAACTACCACTATGTATCAAGCAGGGCAACACCCTTGCCACCTTCAATGTAAATCTAGATAATTAGATGGTCAAGTTCAGATTCTTCCCTGGTCTATGTTGTCTTGCCTTCTTTGAGGCTAGAGGCTATTTTTGAAGAGGATTTAGTCATTCTTGTAATTGTATGAAACTGATTGCTTAGTACTTACCTATGTACTGATGAAACTATACAGTATAAGGTGGGAGCTAGGGGCAGGGACATGTGTTGTTTTAGGGTTAGCAGGCATTATTAAGGTAGAGCAGGGGAGCAAAACTAAATTCAATTAGTTCTGTCAGGTAGTTGTAAGGAAACAACCATATTTCCTACAACTAATTCTAGAAGGTAATGTCCAACCATGAAAGAGTGAATAACACACATTCTAGGCCATAGCTTATTTACAAAATATTTAAAACTATATGTACAAAATAAATTCTTTAAAAAGTATACACTGTATACAATAAAATGCCAAATGCCTAATAGGTGAGCATACAGTCTAATTAACAATAAAAAATATATATAATTATGCTTAAGTATAATAATGTCATAGCTTATTATTTTTGAGAATGGAATATATATAAAACCTATGATTTATAACACTGGAATAATATCTCAGAAAACTAGTACAAATGAAAAACAGTCCAGTGTTGTAAAATGTTTAATTGTGGTGTATATTCTTATAATACATTCAAACAACTTTTCCCAGTAAATTTTGTAATAGAAATGTTTATAAGAATTGGAAATAAATTATGTTTTGGGTTAGGATGGTCTTGAAAGCTGTTTGTTTGAAGCCATCACAATTGATTTTTAAATCTAACCATCTAATTTTGGCTAATAAAGCATAATGCAGCAAATTCCCACAAAAGTGTAGATTTTTCATAACCCATGTTTTCTAGTTTAACTTTTTGATAACATCAGAGTTTATATCATGGTTTACAGCTCCATGATATATGAAATATATAAGCTTTGTAATATTTACAAAGAGAACAATCTGCAGACAAGTTGGGGTAAAATTTTTAAAGAATGGCTGGGGTGAGATATGCATTGTTATTTATTATTAACTGTGTGTAGAAGACTTTTTAATAGGTAAAAATGTATAAGTTATATTAATTGATTTGAGTTGTTCATTATATGAAATTTTGGGGTTTATATCGGTCCAGTAATTAGAAAAGATAATGGATTCTTGAAAACTTAATGAAGTAAATATTTTATATGTATTTGACAACATTTTTCCAAGGTGAAGGATTTCCATTATTGGTATAATGTTATATTAGCTTCATTTATATTGGGTTCATTTAGATATACTGAAATTAGTTCTCTTATTTGTCTCAATATAACAGTATAACTTTTTGGACAGTAAAAGGAGTTTCACAAATTGCTAATTGAACATTTCTAGTTAAATAAAATTCTAAGATTAATTGACTTATCTTTAAGGAGCAGGAACTTAGAACGATTTAGGACTCTATTATTAATCTTTAGGCTAGGATTTAAGTTGATTGTAATAGTATAAATGAATTATTCAAATTAACCAATTCTAAAAGATTTTGAAGAATTGTTATTTTGTGTGTTAGAAACTTACACAGTTTAAGACTTTTTAAATGATCTTTTTTAATAAAAGGTAAGGTTTTTGTGCTACAGTCTAAATTACATTTAAAGTTATACCATAAGTTAACCCAAGAAGGACTCCATAAAGATGATTTAGTATTATAATATGCTATTTGAACTATTTACTAGCATTTATAATATTGTAATATACTTTCAAATCTGGAAGACTCAAGCTTCAAGGCTTTTAAGATCAATTATTTTTATAGCCAATTCTGAATGATTTTGGAAACCATATAAACTTAGTAAGTTTGGAATATATATTGCTGAAAAACATTTTGATTAAGTGTTAAATTGATTGAATTAAATTAAAATAAACATTTTTGTAATTTATTCATCTTAATGATGGCTAATTTGGAAATCAGAGAAAGATTTTGTTTATTCCAATTTGTAGTATCATTTTCAATATTTGCCCACATGTTTGTAAATTATTTTTAAAAGGCAAGGTCAGACTGTGACAAAACATTATAGCCAAGTACTCAGGAGAGGCATTAATCTTGATAGAAGATTCAGTAATAATATCCAGAAAACTGTAATTAGGAGTAGCAGAAAAAATGGAGGATTTATGTATATCTAATTTGTCATTAGATAATTTAGAAAAGTTGTCAACACTGTAAATTTTTTTTTATAAATCTGTACTAGACAATGTAAAATTAGCTCATCCTCAAAATCTTTAGTATTAAGTGATAAGAATTTTAAACTATCATTAAGGATAGAGGTTCCATTTAGATATTAAATAGGTAAGGCAAAAGTAAGGACCCTTTTCTTGTATGATTAATTATCTTAATTGAAGATGACAAAATGTTATTAATAAATAGAGAAGTATACACATTTGAATAAAGTAGTTTTAATAAAAGGAGAAGGAAAGCTAAAGTGTGGTAGAACTGTGAAGAGAAAATCTAATCTTAATCTATCAAATGCTTTTGAGGCATCCAATGAAAGCGAAAACAATGATAAATTATAATGTTTAGTTAGCATAATTAGCATATCTAATGTTAATGTATGATCACAAATTTGTCTGGCTTGCTGACACCTGATTTATAATGAAAATATTATTTTCGGCAACAGTTTAACCTGTTTGGTAAAATTAAAGCAAAAACCTTAATATCAGTATTTATGAGAGATATTAATCTAAAATTTGCAGGAACTCTGAGATCTCTGAGATCATGATTTGGTTTAGGGATGAGAAGTGTTTTGGAATTATTCATATGAAAGTTGGAGATACCATTTGTACATATATAGTTAAATACATATAATACATTTCTAGAAATTGGCTGAGCAAAACATTTATGAAAATCAGCTATTAATCCATGTGGGCCTGTAGCTTTACCCAATTTAAGGCTGTTAACAATATCTAAGATTTATTGTTGATTAAAGGGTGCAGCAATATTATCTTGTTGAGTCTTACTATGTTTAGGAAAAGATAAACTAGCTAAGAAACTTTCCATTTCTTGGATAGAAAATTAAGCTTTTGTTTTCCATATAGGCTGGTTTAAATCTGCACAAACTTTTCCATGATTTCTTCTTTAGTTTTGTAACTTTTGTTGTAGAATATGATCTCATCTCAGTAATCAAGGGTGGAGTATTATATATTTTTGTTATTCTTGCTAAGAATTTAGAAGGTATCTGCATCTATTCAGAGTATCTCGCTAAGGTTTTCATTTCATAAAATGATTGTTGTTTTATATTTAACATATAAAGATTTTTTTAAAGGTCAGTGATACATTTTGCAGTTTCAGCCTTAAAGTTAGTCTGTCATTCTTTATCTAGTTTATTAACTTTCACTTTTAATGTTGATTCGTTAAGGTTAAATAATTTCTTATAAGTAGATTTACTTACAAATATGCCTCTGATTTGGGACTAATTTGTGAATCAGAGTCATTCTGAAGAAAATGTTCTAATAGATAAGAGATTTCCTTTTTTACATCCTTTTTTGGAGTAAACTAGGATGTAATGTCCAATTGTTAACCTGTTTTTTTCTGAAAAAAAACTGTACACATTAATACCAAAGGAGATTTTGGAATGATCTCAAAAAAAATCTGGGTTCAATTTGAACTCATCTCTTTTTCATTTGTATTTTCTTTGTGTGATGTAGCATTGTACTGTGGAGGTTTTCTCCCTGGGCCTCCACTTAAAACAGGCTCTTGAGCCCAGTGGACCTCCCCGGTCACCAACTGGAATAAATAAATAAAATAATAAATAAATAAAAGTATAATCGAAATTTAAAAAAGCGTCTGCTATCAAAAAAAATAATAAATCAATTCTAGACCAAGATTTGTGACAGGAAGAATAATATTTATAATTTTGAGTTAGGCTGTTATTCCATTGAAGATTAAAAGGATCAAAGAGATTAAAGTCTGATTTACATATGTTTTATTCTCATTTGTTCTATCAACATTTGGTTCCATCCCTGCATTCCAATCCCTTTCAATAACATAGTAATGATTAGGAAAAAGACTTAAAATGTTATATGTCGACTTGATAAAGGTTTGTTGACAATTGCAGGGAGTGAAAATGTTTAATAATAATGCCAGTTTATCTAAAGACTTACTTTTTTGATAACTAAATAACACAATCTTCCATCAGAGTCAGAGTTATGACGAATTATTAAATATTTAAAAAAACTTTTTTTTAATTATAATAGCAACACCTGAGATATCTGTTTTCTAACCAAGCTTTATAACAGAATTAATCCATTTTTTTAGTAATTTGACACCAATGACTTGATGTCATGTGTGTCTCTTGTATAACTATAACTTCAGCTTTAGATTTATAGAACAAATGTAGAAATAATTTAATCTTTTTTATGTAGTTGAAGAGCTTTCACATTCCAGGAATGTATAACCCACATATAAAGTAATCACAAATTTGGAATTGGAATAAATATATGCTTATATTGGTATATACTAACAAAACAATCTTGAAGGAAAAAAGAAAGAATTTTTCAGTATAGGCAATTGGAATTTGACTCTTCCTATCACAGACCTGTGCCTAACCACAGCTACCAAACACCAAGAAGAGAATTTGACTAGATCAAGCAAGGAGTATTGATTACATAATATCTTAGAATAAAACGTTGTTATATATTCCTTACTGAAATGTGTAAAATCATTAGAAGAATTTAAAAAATATTTCTCCATTTGGGAGTAAGTAAGAGGAAACTGTCCTAAAACACTAATTGCCCCATCACACAGTTACCGTAATAGAATTCTTATGCTAGCCTTGTGGTATTAAGATATAATAGGAATTGCCCTTATTAAGTAGCTTTCTAACATTGCTAAATATACATAGTATTAATATATTTGTCATCTTTGAAACAATTATAAAATTTCAAGATCAACAGAAAAAATGTAGAAGTTCACATATAATTCTAATTTCTATAAGCAAAGTATAGATTTTGCCACTCTTATAATGTGCCTCATGAGAAAAGTTTGATAATTACATCCCATCTTGATGTTTCAACAAGAACATCCATTTGGTTATCATTGAGTCTTAAAAACAATTTTTATAAAGGCATAATGTCTCCAAACTCAGCATCTCATGAATCATGGATAAATCTATGTCTCAGCGAGAGAGAACATTACATAACCACAGCCATGCTTCATAACTTTTAACTAGGTCATATATTAAACTACATGTATAGAATCAAAATTTTCAGTGAATAGAATAGATTTTTATAGTAAATATATAGTATTGCCCTTGGCGGTAGTCATAGATGTATGATAGGTTCACATCTGCATGATCAGTAGGGGAAAACAAGCCTCATTCAAATCTCTAGTCCACTGACTAAGTCAACAAATAGGAATTTCTGCTTAAATGAAAGTGGAAACTATAACCCAGTTCAACCACAAGAAGTATAATAAAGATTTTCATAAATGCATTGTAAGTCTCATGATATTATTCATGTATTTATAGTAAAACCACCTCTGCATAATTAACAAAGAAGGAATAAATCCAGTTTAAACTTCCAGACCACAGACTAATCATTTTTGAACAAAATGCCATCAAAGTTCATTCAATGGGAAGAGGAAACAACTATTCCATTCAGGCACAAGAAATGCAAGCCCCATATGATTCTACAATTAAGCACCTTGAAGCAAATCGCATTTCAGGAGATATTCATAGTAAAAAGAAACAGCCAAGTTTCATCTGAAAATTCATCCAAACCCCAAACTTCACATTGGCAGAGGTTGGAAATCCCCAAATCCTATAAGACTGTAACCACCAGTTCACCAATCAAATCCTCAATCCAGCTCTGCCAGCCAAAAAACATTAATCACAGAATAATTGAAGGTATCAGTAAAGGACTATAATATGTTGTAACTGGCAAAATACTGTGATTAGTACCTTAATATTTGAAAATCAGAGTCACTAGATACTTTATTTAAACTTTTGTTTTTTTATAATTAGGTATAAGCAAAATGACTCCAATAATTAGTAAATTTGATTAAATCCTTTTTTCTTTTCAAGTCTACAGTATTTTCCCAGATAGCATACATAACATCATAGTTGTTCATCTCTGAATGCTCTACGAGGAATTACTCATGCCAATGCCGACAAGTTAATGATTGATCTATACATGACTAAAAAGAATCCAGAGTTTACACTGAAGAAGAAAAAGGAGCAATCATCTCCCAAGTCAAAAGGAAACATTTTTAATGCATTGTCCAAGTTTGAGTCAACATAGATGACAAAATGCACAAACTGAGACTCAGATTTTCTATATGCCAACTATATATTCTTCTTTTTACCAAGTGTATAATTTGCTCATATATGTCAGACTTAATCATTATAAAGTCACTTTGCTACAGTGGAAAAATGCAGAGGAATTATGATCCAAAAATTCTTAATTGCAAACCACAGCAAACCTCAGAATAAACATTGAATAAAGGCTATTGAAAACACAGTTAAGGCCTTCTCTCCATCAGATAAACAGTGATTAAACAAAACAAAATGGCATTTACCTGTTGAACCATAGAATGCATGTCCAAACTCCTCACTTTTAATTACTCTATTTGGAAAGTAATTAAATATGTCATTAAAGATACCATCACAATTGTCATTTTTTAAATATATGTTTTTCTAATTACTGTAACAATTGTATGCAACTTTGTAATTTCAATTTCTTGTGATTTATGTATGATCTGTGTTGGAGCTTTTCTCCTTGGATCTCACTGAAAATGGGCCTTTTCACTCAGTTGGACTAACCCGGTTACCAAATGTCAAATAAATAAATAAAGATCTGCTTAGCTTTTTTGTCAGAGATAATAGAATATTTTTCTCCATTATGTTGGAAAATCAAGGTCACTAGAAATTTCATTTGAAATTTTATTTTCTTGAAAATAAGTATGAGCAGAAAGGCATAATCTTCTGACAGTCTTATCTAATTTGAAGTGGTAAATCCTATGCAAATATTATTTTATTGTTGTTCCAATTTCAATTTTTTTTTTGCTTCAGCCAAAATCTTTAGCAGTTGCACATAAATTTATCACGGTCTATCTGTTATGGAAGCTGTTTGTGCTGATGATGAACTCTTTTGATAATGATTTGTTTGACTACTGCCGGGTTGTCTAGAAGGGATCCAGATATTTGTTGCAGAGTCTGCAACAAATTCATTTTTTTTTTATTTCTCAGTCAGACCACAGACAAGTATACTGTTTTGTCTACTTTTTGCTTCTAGGTCCAATAACTTGTTTTGGACATCTTGAATGGCTCGGGTATTAGACTGGCAGATTTTTTGGCAATTTTCAATTTTAACTTTGTTTTTCATTATTTTTGTTTCCGTTATTCCCAATCTGCTGGCTGTTTGGCATATTGTAATCTTACTTGTTCTGTAAGTTGTTGGATGACCGGTTGTAGAGATTGAAGAGATTCTTTCAAATCCTCAAGAGCAAAAAGTTGGTTTGGTTTGGATTTAGTGAAGGATCTCCTCTTTTCTTGCTATTTAGAAGTTCTAGCACATTTGTCTGTAGCTTCCTTTTCAGGCATGGGAATTGTTGATAATTTGGCTTTGAAAGTCTACAACTCCATTTGTTCTTGCTCCACTGACATTTTCTGACATAAATGGGAAGGTCACAAAATATTTAATAACTTAATTAAGAATAGTTTCTTCTTTATGACTGCTTAAGACAAATGGTTTTAATCAATGAGTTTTTGCATCCAGTATTTTACACTTATTTTGATTTTTCCACATCTGTAGGCCTCAGGACAAAGCATGGATCTTTGCAGACAAAAGCCACTGCTCGAAGATAGATAACATGAATATAACCCATATTTCTGACATTCTTCAGAATGACTTTAATTGAAGGAAACATGATTTTAAGATAGAAAAAAAGACCCAGAGTTTGGAGTTTATAGTTAAATAACCTCCAGTGCAAACATTAATGTCTTGTTTTAAGTTAGGAATATGGAGCTATGCAAAAATTATGTTTACAGGTCGGTCGCAATCTTGAATCCCTCCATACTGTGGGTTTTTTAACTTTCTCAGATAACATATGCACTGCAGAAACATCTTTTTATGCTGTGACTTCAGCACATTTATGTGATTTACCTCTTTGGTTCTCTTCTTTCCACTTTGCCTTACTTTGAAATGTGCTTCATTTGTTCTCTTTATTACTTCAGAAGTATTTTGCCCACAGGCATGAACTTTATTCTTAGCAGTTTAACATAATTTCTTTCTGGTGGACTTTTTGTTCTTTTTTTCGTGTGTTCTCTCAGTAGTTATTATAAGTATTAACGTATCTTGCTGATCTATGTAATAGTCCACCACACTTTTAAAGATAGTGATTTTTCTTATTCTTAGGTTCCCCTTGATTCACAGATATCTTCCATGCAGTATTTAAAAGAAAATAAATCCATCTGAGACTGGGGTGCATTGTTTACAGTGAAAACAAGTATGGAAGCAGCTGCTTATAATTCTTATTCTATGCTTTGATATTTTGCTAAAGAATTCCACTTGGTCATCTGAGACTGATATACAGACATCCTCACTTGCTTTCCTTAAGCAACTGGCGTAATTTTTGCATTACCCTGCATAAAGATTTGTGAGAAAATTCTGACCCTGTAAAGTACTTGCAATCAGTTCTTTAACTATAGCTTTAGCATTTCCCTGTTTTAGGACAACTGCTTTTGGGAACTGTGTAACATATTATACCATTATGCACTCATCAAGGAGACCTACAAAGTCCATAGTTATTTGTTCAAATGATATTTCATTCAAATGTAAGTATATAAAAATGTTCATAAACTTGGCTTAGGTACTGCCCTCTGGCATTCTGTGTAAGCTATACTGAAATGTTTTATTTCACTCATAATACCCAGCCAGGATATCTTAGTTAAAACCCAAGCTTTAGTTTTATCCGTATTTAATGTCCACTCAGGGTCAGTTTGATTATGCGAGAATTCTCTGATACCAGGAACAGGCTTAGTAGCTCCTCCTTCTCCTTAGTTCATCTGTAAAGCAAGTTATGGACTCTTCTTATCACGTATCTCTTCTTCACCTCTTCTTGTGTTTTCTCTAGCCCTACCAACACTATCATCTTCCATTTTTTTTATGTGAATATAAGTCAGGTCAACATTACCCTCCTCACTACCCTGGCATAAGGTGGAGAGTTTAGCTTTGTCTCCTTCATATGACCCCCTCTTCCCCTCCACTGAAAATGAAGTTCATCAAAGTAATTCTCTTTGATCTGGAATGTTAACAGGTTTTCTATCTCCAGCGTATTTCTATTGCTACTTATAATAGCATCTCATACCTGCTGGTGTACTTGTCTAGTTTTCTGTTTAAAGCTCTGTTTGGTTACCGTCCTTGGTCATTGCTCATAATATGGCTTGACAACCTTCTTCTAAGTTTCTAGGTTTGTTTACTCTCTCTTAACTATGGACCTCTTTTCATCAATCTCTGTACTAACTTTTCTCAGTACTTTGACCACTGATATTTTATGCAGAGTATCCTTAACTATGAGCTCAACTCTGTTTGGCTCAGTACTAACTCAGTTCATAGTCTTACTCACTGAATTCTTTGTCCGTACTCAATTTCCGATGGATTTTCCACCTTGGTGTCTTTCAAGATTCATATTCCACATATTCCCCTTTATTAACGTCATTTATCTCTGTGAGTACATATAGTTCTGACCCCCACAACATTTTTACAAAGTCTTTGAAATTATAAAAGTCCTGACAATTATCATATCATGTTTTGCCTTAAGTACTAAAACTACCTTCCTGGAATAACTTGTATTTCTGCTTGAGTTACTGGATTATCTTTTTTTGCCTCCATTTATATACATTGATTCAATTTTCTGGTTACTGGTATTTTTTATATTTACACACATATTGTGCTCAGGCTAAAGTAATCAGGCTTTCTGACTCCAATAATCTTTGTAATCCCTATCTATGTATAAAATAGTGCATTTAATAAGTTTGTTAGCAGCACAATGGTAGAAGACAGATTCTCCACATTTAAAGGCTAAGAACACTGCCTGAGCATATTCCATGGTTCAACTTCAGATAGAGCAGTTATTAATTGATTTTACCAGCACACTGGTGTAATCATAAGCTGTGCAATAATTAATTAGGTGCTCCAGGTGGAAACATTTTAGCAAATTAGTTGCATTTTGCTTAATTACAGGCATAAGCTTATTATTATTGTTTTGTTTTTGTTTGCTTGTTTGTTTAGAGGTATAGGCACATGACACCTGATTTCAAGGTAAGGCCTTGTTACAGGCTTGCTGCTTGCAGTCCTGACTTAAGATATGTTCTTTCAAAGAATTCCAAATGTGTCATTAAGTTGGCTAGTGGTTTAGAGGTTTGTACATAATTTTGAAACACATTTTTTTTGTAAATTTATAGTTAGTGCCATCTTGAATCTATCCTCTGCTGTATTGTTTAAATGTCTAAAATGTTTCCTACACCATTCTCATTAGGTTCTAACTATATTCTCAATTTATACTTTAAATCAGCCATTTGGAACCTTTGTGCATTTTGAATGCCCATTGATTAAATCTATCTGGCCTGCCTCTGTTAATCACCTGTTCTAGCCACAAGTTTTTTTTTCAGTTTTCAGTAATCACAGGAGTTTGTATCTTCCATATCAATATAAGCTTTAAGAAAGTCCCTTGTGTCATGTGCAGATAGAAGTTTGGCCAGTTCAATTGTGTGTCGATTTCTTCTTATTGCATAATTTTCAAATGGCATGCATAATGCCTGAGTATCATTCATTGTCTGATCAGTTTCTTTAGTAGTGGACTGGTTCTTGGGACTGTGGGTGACTGACTGGTTACAGAAGATATTTGTTGTTGTGTTGCAGTAACTTATTGTTGTACGTTAATTAAATATTGCTTAGTCACTTTCATGGAGGCTAACTACTCCTGGCTAAAACTAGTACCCAAATTTTGCATGTGTTGATAGGAGGCTATAGTTGATGATTGACAGATGTAGTAACAGCTGTCATGTTTTCTGCCATTTGTCTTAGATGGACC